>NC_092723.1:85048307-85328307 GCF_047496885.1 Scyliorhinus torazame | reverse complement strand
CCTCTCCCCCCCTCCCCCCCTCTCCCCCCCTCTCCCCCCTCCCCCCCCCTCCCCCCCTCCCCCCCCCTCCCCCCTCCCCCCCCCCTCCCCCCCTCCCCCCCCCCTCCCCCCCTCCCCCCCCCCCCCTCCCCCCCTCCCCCCCTCCCCCCCCCTCCCCCCCCCCCCCCCCCCCCCCCTCCCCCCCCCCCCCCTCCCCCCCCCCCCCCCCTCCCCCCCCCCTCCCCCCCCCCCCCCCCCCCTCCCCCCCCCCCCCCCCCTCCCCCCGCCCCCCCCCCCCCCCCTCTCCCCCCGCCCCCTCCCCCCCCCCCCTCCCCCCCCCCCCTCCCCCCTCCCCCCTCCCCCCCCCCCCCCTCCCCCCTCCCCCCCCTCCCTCCCCCCCTCCCCCCCCTCCCCCCTCCCCCCCTCCCTCCCCCCCTCCCCCCCTCCCCCCTCCCCCCCCCCCCTCTCCCCCCCCCCCCCCCCCTCCCCCCCCCCCCCCCCTCCCCCCCCCCCCTCCCCCCCTCCCCCCCTCCCCCCCTCCCCCCCTCCCCCCCCCCCCTCCCCCCCTCCCCCCCTCCCCCCCTCCCCCCCCCCCTCCCCCCCCCCCCCTCCCCCCCCCCTCCCCCCTCCCCTCCCCTCCCCCCCCCCAACCCCCTCCCCTCCAACCCCCTCCCCTCCCCCCCCCCCCCAACCCCCTCCCCTCCAACCCCCTCCCCTCCCCCCCCAACCCCCTCCCCAGTCACTGAACCCCCCTCACAATTCCCCTCAAATCCTAACTCCTTTCTGCTCAGCTCCGCCCCCACAGCGCCATTGGCCCTGTCATGTGTTGCAGGTTGACCCCGACTCACTTAAATGACTTCCGGAGCCGGCTCGGGCGCGGTGGCGGTGAGAGTGTTTCCGGGTCAGTGTCTCCCGGGAGACGGCAGTGAGCGCGGGCCCCGGGTCCGCTCAGTCGGTTAAGCGAGTGTCCAGAGCCGTCTCCATGAGCGCACAGCGGCGGCCGTCGCGGCGGAGCGAGGCGGGGGAGGTGGGGCTGAGCCGGCCGCCTTCAGCCTCCCGGCCGGGACCCAGCCGCGGGAACCCGGCGATGGGGAGCGGCCTCGGGCTGAAGTGGCTCTTGCAGCAGCCCCTGTCCCGTCAGCAGCTGAAGCGCCTAGAGGAGCACCGCTACCGCAGCGCCGGAGCCTCGTTACTCGAGCCCCTCATGCAGGCCTGGTGGGAGCGGCTGGTCCGCCGCCTGCCCCTCTGGATCGCCCCCAATGTCATCACCATCACCGGACTGGCTGTCAATGTCTGCACCACTATCATCCTCATGGTGTACTGCCCGACCGCCACTGAACAGGTAAACCCTATAGCAACCATAGGATACATTGACCAACCGCCAATAAACTGGTAAACCCTATAGAATCTGCAGATACACTGCCCGACCGCCACTGACCAAGTAAACCCTATAGAATCTGCAGAATACACTGCCTGACCACCACTGAACAGGTAAACCCTATAGAATCCACAGGATACACTGCCTGACTGCCACTGAAAAGGTAAACTCTATAGAATCCACAGGGTGCATTGCCTGACTGCCACTGAACATGTAAACCCTATAGCATCCATATGATACATTGACCAACTGCCAATAAACTGGTAAATCCTATAGAATCTGCAGATACACTGCCTGGCCACCACTGAGCAAGTAACCGTATAGAATCCACAAGATACACTGCCCGACCACCACTGAACAGGTAGACCCTATAGAATCCACAGGATACACTGCATGACCGCCACTGAAAAGGTAAACCCAGAATCCACAGGATGCATTGCCTGACTGCCACTGAACATGTAAACCCTATAGCATCCAACCGGCAATAAACTGGTAATCCCTATAGAATCTGCAGATACACAGCCTGACTGCCACTGAGCAAGTAACCCCGATATAATTCACAGGATACACTGCCCGACCACCACTGAACAGGCACACCATATAGAATCCATAGGATACATGCCCTGACTGCCACTGAACAGGTAAACTATAGAATCCACAGGATATACTGACCTTCCACCACCAAACAGGTACACCCTATAGGATCCATAGGATGCAACTCACTATGTACACTGCCTGCTCTCTGCCGAACAGGTAAACCCGTGTAGGATACACCTCACCCTGTGTCGGTTACCCTACACTCGTCACTGGTAAACACCTATAGGATCCAAAAGGTACAACACATTATGTAGGTTATCGTACACTGACTGTCACAGAGCAGATAATCTGCCCCATCTAGAATCCATAGGATGCGCCTCACCATGTGGGTTACCGTACACTGCTCAACTGCATCTAAATGAGCAAACCCTATACAATCTATAGGATATAATCCAGTGCCGAATGGCCAGATTAGTAAATGTGTAGAATATTTGTATACCTGACCTGGCCAGCAGAAGCATAGAAATTAGCTTTTTCTTCATTCTCTTGAGCCTGTTTCACAATTTGCTCAGACTATGGGGTAATCTTTATACCTTCTCCATTCACCTGATATGGTTCCATATCACTTCTTGATTCGCAGAAATGTATCTGTTAATGATTTAAAAATGAATAAATGGGCTCATTTTGTGAGACAGATATCACACTTCTGCCACTCTCTTTGTGAAGAAATGTTTCTTAACTGCTCTCCTGAATGACTTGCTGTCAGTGGGGAAAAAGTGTCTCAACCTAATCTATGGAGCCTGACAACCTGGTGAAATCTTTTGGATGAGACCTTTTACCGAAGCCCTTTCTGCCCCCTCGGCTGGATGTAAAAGATTCCATGGTACTATTTTGAAGAAGAGCAGTGCAGTTATTGCTGGTGTCCTGGACAATATTTATCCCTCGATCAATATCACACAAACAGATTATCTAATGAGTATCGCAATGTTTTTCTGGGAGAGAGTTCCAAACCTCTACCTCGCTTTGAGGAAGTGCTTCCGAACATCTCTTCTGAACGCTCTGGCCCTAATATTTAGACTATGCCTCCTAGTTCTAGAATCTCCAACTGGTGGAAATAATTTATCTTTACCCCATCTTTTCCTGTTAATATCTTGAATACTTCGATCGGATCACCCCATAACCTAAATTCTAGTGAAAACAGGCTGTACCTGTGTAATCTCTCCTTGTAACTGAACTGATACCCTTGTAGTCCAGATATCATTTTTGTAAACCTACGTTGCTCTCCCTCCAAGGCCAAAGTATCCTTCCTAAGGTGTGGTGTCTAGAACAGCTCACAGTGCTCCAAATGGGGTCTAACCAGGGTTTTGTAAAGCTGCAGCATAACGTCTGCATCTTTATACTCCAGTCCTCTAGATATAAAGGTCAACGTTCCATTTGTCTTTTTGATTACTTGCTGCACTTGTTTGTGGCATTTAAAGATCTTTCCACCCAAAACCCCACCCCCGCCAAAGTCTCTTTGGACATCCACTGTACCTAACCTCTTTCTATTTCGAAAGTACTCTGCTCGATCCTTTTTTGGTCCAAAATGGATGGCCTCACACTTGCTTACATGAAATTCCATCTGCCGCAATTTTGCCTATTCACTTCATCTGTCAATATCTCCTTGCAATTTTATGTTGTTATCTAGACTGTCTACAATGCCCACCTAACTTTGTATCATCAGCAAATTTGGATATATGACTTTCTATGTCTTCATCCAAGTCATTGATGATTAATGTGAATAATTGAGGTCTCTCATTTAAGATGGAGGTGGGGGAAGTTTTTTGAGGGTCGTGAGTCTGTGCTGGTGGCTGGGCCATTGAATATTTTTAAGGCTAAGTTAAATTTTTGACTGACCAGTGAGTCCGAGGTATCCGGGATAGACAGGAGAGTAGTGGCCACATTCCGATCAGCCAAAATCTTCACAAATGGCACTACAGGTTCAAGGGGTTGAATGGCCCACTCCTCCAAATTAATATGGTTGGATGATGAAGGCGGTGCAGAGAATGCTATGCAAATGGACCTTCAAGATGCTCGATGAAGTGACTCCTAGTAGATCATTGAGCAAAAGTGAAGCCTTTGGGGTTAAAGGGGCAAAGACTGTGGATTTAAAAAATGGCGAAATGACAGAAAACTAGGTGTACAATAGCATAGTGGTTATGTTACAGGGCTAATAATCTAGAGATTTGGACCAGTGATACACTGGCATTAATTCACATCGCAACCTGGCAGCTGGGAAATTTAAATTCAATGAATATGATCTGGTATTCGTAGCGAGCATGAACTGTCATATTCCGATAACGTGTCTGGTTCATCAATGCCCTTGTAAGGAGAAATCTGCTGTCCTTACCTGGTCTGATCTGGCTAATGTGTGACTCCAGATCCACGGAAATGCGGTTGCCTCCTAACTGCCCTTTGAAATGATCCAGCAAGCTACACTTCAGAAGATAGACTGATGAAGCGGGCAGAGACATGGTGGAGGCAGATTCAATGTTAACCCTTGAAAGGGAATTGGTTAAATGCTTGAAGGGGAACATTTTGAAATGGTTTGGGGAAAGAGCAGGAGATAATTAGATATCTCTTTCCAAGTTTCACTGTGTGCTGCATCATTGCGGTACAGTGGCATAGTTTAATTCTGGCCTTGGGTGACTGTCTATGTGGCGTTTGTACTTTCTACCCGTGTCTGCGTGGGTTTCCCCCCATAGCCCAAAGGTGCAGGTTAGGTGGATCGGCCATGCTAAATTTCCCCTTAGGGTTATGGGGATAGGGTGAAGGCATGAGATTAAATAGTGTTCTTTCCAAAGGCTGGTGTAAACACGATGGACCAAATGGCCTCCTGCATTGTATGATTCTATGATTGGATTCTATTTGCATCTAGGTATGGTCAGGACAATGTTTGTTGTGCATAATCTGCAGTTGTTGGCTGCACAAAATTGACAGTGCTTATTACACTGTACTCAAAGTATCATAAGTAACTTAAATATTATTAACAAAACCAAGCAATCAGACGTTACCAAGAAAACAAACCATTCTGCTTGAATTAATTCCAATCCACTCTGATACTGCTCGAAGTAATCTGGTAGGATGCAGAGTATTGTTCAATTACACTCGCTGGTATCCGTGTCAGTCTAATGGACCATGTAAGGATCTTGTTTGTTCTTATTGATGTGCTGTCAGCTCTGTATTTCACTCCGCTAGTTCTGTCTTCTCTGACCCTTCAGTGACTGTTTTTCAATGAAACGTTTCCTGCTTCATAATTGTTAAGATCATAGTCAGGCAGCACAGAAAACACCCTTCAGCCCATCGAGTCTGCATCAGTCAAAAACAACCTCTTAACCATTTTAATCCCATTTCTCAGCACTTGACCCATAGCCTTGTATGTCTTCGGATCGCAAGGGCATATATAAATACTTCATGTATGTTATGCGGGTCTCTGCCTCGACCACCCTTTCATGCAGCGAGTTCCACACTCCCACCACCGTCTGGGTAAAAATGGTTTCCCCATGGGTGGCACTATGGCACAGTGGTTAGCACTGCTGCCTCACAGCTCCAGGGACCCAGATTCAATTCCGGTCTCGGGTGACTGCCTGTGTGGAGTTTGCACTTACTCCCCGTGTCTGCATGGGTTTCTTCCAGGTGCTCCGGTTTCCTCCCACAGTCCAAAGATGTTCAGGTTAGGTTGATTGACCATGATAAGTTGTCCCTTAGTGTCTCTAACAGGTTAGTGTTAGAGGGATAGAGTGAAGGCATGGCCTTAAGTAGGGTGCTCTTTCCAAGGGCCGGTGCAGACTCGATGGACCGAATGGCCTCCTTCTGCATTGTAAATTCTATGATTCTCACACCCCATGTAAACCTCCTGCTCCTCACCTTAAATCTATGTCCCCTGGCCATTGATCCCTCCACCAAGGGGAAAGGGTTCTTCCAGTCCACTCTATCTATGCTACTCATAATTTTTATACATCTCATTCATGTTCCCCCTCAGTCTCCTCTGCTCCAAGGAAAACAATCCCAGTCTATCCAATCTCTCTTCATAACTCAAATTCTCCAGCCCAGGCACATCCTGGTAAATCTCCTCTGCACCCATTCCAGTGCTATCACATGTCTCCTGTATTGTGGATTCCAGAACTGCACACACTACTCTAGCTGTGGCCTAACCAACGTTTTATACAGTTCCACCATAACCTCCTGCTCTTAAACTCTATGCCTCAGTTAATAAAGGCAAGTACACCATATGCCTTCTTAACCACTGAATCCACCTGCTCTGCTACCTTAAGGGGCTTGTGTACATGCACACCCAAGAATTCTCTTGATCCTTGGTGCTTCCCAGGGTCCTGCCTTTTATCATGTATTCCGTTGCCTTGTTTGTCCTGCCCAAGTGCATCACCTCACACCTATCTGGATCGAATTCCATTTGCCACTGATCAACCCATCTGACCAGCTCATCTATATCCTCCTGTAATCTTAAGTCTATCCTCCTCCCTATTTACCACCCCACCAATTTCCATATCATCCGTAAGCTTACTACGTTCATATCTAACTCATTTATATAAACCAGAAACAGCAAGGGCCTTAACACTGATCCTTGCGGGTCTCCATTGGACACAGGGTAACATTGTTATCAATTGAGTTTTGTTTAATGGTGATTTATTTTTTATAGAAGGTGTAGCAAAGTACTCATCAAGCAACTGCTGATTCTGTCCTCCCTAAGTAGGCGTTTGAAGCTGTATCATAGAACATAGAAAAATACAACATAGAACAGGCCCTTCGGCCCACGATGTTGTGCCGAACCTTTGTCCTAGATTAATCATAGATTATTATTGAATTTACAGTGCAGAAGGAGGCCGTTTGGCCCATCGAGTCAGCATCGGCTCTTGGAAAGAGCACCCTACCCAAGGTCAACACCTCCACCCAACACTAAGGGCAATTTTGGACACTTGAGGGCAATTTATCACTGGCCAATTCACCTAACCTGCACATCTTTGGACTGTGGGAGGAAACCGGAGCACCCGGAGGAAACCCATGTGTAGACTCCGCACAGACAGTGACCCAAGCCAGAATCGAACCTGGGACCCTGGAGCTGTGAAGCAACTGTGCTATCCACAATGCTACCGTGCTGCCCTTAAGAACAAATAAATCTACACTGTATCATTTTACTTATCCATATACCTATCCAATAGCTGCTTGAAGGTCCCTAATGTTTCCGACTCAACTACTTCCACAGGCAGTGCATTCCATGCCCCCGCTACTCTCTGGGTAAAGAACCTACCTCTGACATCCCCCCTATATCTTCCACCATTCTCCTTAAATTTATGTCCCCTTGTAATGCTTTGTTCCACCTGGGGAAAACGTCTCTGACTGTCTACTCTTATCTATTCCCCTGATCATCTTATATACCTCTATCAAGCGCCCCTCATCCTTCTCCGTTCTAATGAGAAAAGGCCTAGCACCCTCAACCTTACCTCGTAAGACCTACTCTCCATTCCAGGCAAAATCCTGGTAAATCTCCTTTGCACCTTTTCCAAAGCTTCCACATCCTTCCTAAAATGAGGCGACCAGAACTGTACTCAGTACTCCAAATGTGGCCTTACCAAAGTTTTGTACAGCTGCATCATCACCTCACGGCTCTTAAATTCAATCCCTCTGTTAATGAACACTAGCACACCATAGGCCTTCTTCACAGCTCTATCCACTTGAGTGGCAACTTTCAAAGATGTATGACCATAGACCCCAAGATCTCTGCTCCTCCACATTGCCAAGAACTCTACCGTTAACCCTGTATTCCGCATTCATATTTGTCCTTCCAAAATGGACAACCTCACACTTTTCAGGGTTAAACTCCATCTGCCACTTAGCCCAGCTCTGCATCCTATCTATGTCACTTTGCAGCCGACAACAGCCCTCCTCACTATCCACAACTCCACCAATCTTTGTATCGTCTGCAAATTTACTGACCCACCCTTCAACTCCCTCATCCAAGTCATTAATGAAAATCACAAACAGCCACTGGTAACTGGGATCCAGGCTGAATATTTGCCATCCACCACCACTCTCTGACTTCTATCGGTTAGCCAATTCATTATCCAACTGGCCAAATTTCCCACTATCCCGTGCCTCCTTACTTTCTGCATAAGCCTAACACGGGGAACCTTATCAAATGCCTTACTAAAATCCATGTACACTACATCCACTGCTTTACCTTCATCCACATGCTTGGTCACCTCCTCAAAGAATTCAATAAGACTTGTAAGGCAAGACCTACCCCTCACAAATCCGTGCTGACTATCTCTAATCAAGCATTGTCTTTCCAGATGCTCAGAAATCCTATCCTTCGGTACTCTTTCCATTACTTTGCCTACCACTGAAGTAAGACTAACTGGCCTGTAATTCCCAGGGTTATCCCGAGTCCCTTTTTTGAACAGGGGCACGGCATTTGCCACTCTCCAATCCCCTGGTACCATCCCTGTTGACAGTGAGGACGAAAAGATCATTGCCAACGGCTCTGCAATTTCATCTCTTGCTTCCCATAGAATCCTTGGATATATCCCGTCAGGCCCGGGGGACTTGTCGATCCTCAAGTTTTTCAAAATGCCCAACACATCTTCCTTCCTAACAAGTATTTCCTCGAGCTTATCAGTCTGTTTCACACTGTCCTCTCCAACAATATGGCCCCTCTCTTTTGTAAATACAGAAGAAAAGTACTCGTTCAAGACCTCTCCTATCTCTTCAGACTCAATACACAATCTCCCGCTACTGTCCTTGATCGGACCTACCCTCGCTCATTTCATTTCTAGTCATTCTCATATTTCTCACGTGTAAAAGGCCTTGGGGTTTTCCTTGATCCTACCCACCAAAGATTGTTCATGCCCTCTTTAGCTCTCCTAATCCCTTTCTTCAGTTCCCTCCTGGCTATCTTGTATCCCTCCAGCGCCCTGTCTGAACCTTGTTTCCTCAGCCTTACATAAGTCTCCTTTTTCCTCTTAACAAGACATTCAACCTCTCTTGTCAACCATGGTTCCCTCACTCGACCATCTCTTCCCTGCATGACAGGGACATACATATCAAGAACACGTAGTACCTGTTCCTTGAACAAGTTCCACATTTCACTTGTGTCCTTCCCTGACAGCCTATGTTCCCAACTTATGCACTTCAATTCTTGTCTGACAACATCGTATTTACCCTTCCCCCAATTGTAAACTTTGCCCTGTTGCACGCACCTGTCCCTCTCCATTACTGAAGTGAAAGTCACAGAATTGTGGTCACTATCTCCAAAATGCTCCCCCACTAACAAATCTATCACTTGCCCTGGTTCATTACCAAGTATCAAATCCAATACTGCCTCCCCTCTGGTCGGACAATCTACATACTGTGTTAGAAAAGCTTCCTGGACACACCCCTGCACAAACATCACCCCATCCAAACTATTTGATCTGAAGAGTTTCCACTCAATGTTTGAGAAGTTGAAGTCACCCATGACTACTACCCTGTGACTTCTGCACCTTTCCAAAATCTGTTTCCTAATCTGTTCCTCCACATCGCTGCTACTATTGGGGGGCCTATAGAAAACTCCTAACAAGGTGACTGTTCCTTTCCTATTTCTGACTTCAACCCATACTACCTCAGTATGCAGATACTCCTCGAACTGCCTTTCTGCAGCTGTTATACTATCTCTAATTAGCAATGCCACCCCCCACCTCTTTTACCACCCTCCCTAATCTTATTGAAACATCTATAACCAGGGACCTCCATCAACCATTTCTGCCCCTCTTCTATCCAAGTTTCCGTGATGGCCACCACATCGTAGTCCCAAGTACCAATCCATACCTTAAGTTCACCCACCTTATTCCTGATGCTTCTTGCGTTGAAGTATACACACTTCAACCCATCTCCGTGCCTGCAAGTACTCTCCTTTGTCAGTCTTCCCTTCCCCACTGCCTCACTACACGCTTTGGCTGCCTGAATATCGGCTACCTTAGTTGCTGGACTACAAATCCGGTTCCCATTCCCCTGCCAAATTAGTTTAAACCCTCCCGAAGAGTACTAGAAAACCCCCCTCCCAGGATATTAGTGCCCCTCTGGTTCAGATGCAACCCGTCCTGCTTGTACATGTCCCACCTTTCCCAGAATGCGCTCCAATTATCCAAATACCTGAAGCCCTCCCTCCTACACCATTCCTGCAGCCGCATGTTCAGCTGCACTCTCTCCCTATTCCTAGCCTCGCTATCACGTGGCACCAGCAACAAACCAGAGATGACAACTCTCTGTCCTGGCTGTTGTGGAGGAGAATGCTGAGACCCAGGCTATTAGAATAGATGGCATTGAGGTACGTAGGGAAGAGATGTTGGCAATTCTGGACAGGCTGAAAATAGATAAGTCCCCGGGGCCTGATGGGATTTATCCTAGGATTCTCTGGGAGGCCAGGGAAGAGATTTCTGGACCTTTGGCTTTGATATTTATGTCATCATTGGCTACAGGAATAGTGCCAGAGGACTGGAGGATAGCAAATGTGGTCCCTTTGTTCAAAAAGGGGAGCAGAGACAACCCCGGCAACTATAGACCGGTGAGCCTCACGTCTGTAGTGGGTAAAGTCTTGGAGGGGATTATAAGAGACAAGATTTATAATCATCTAGATAGGAATAATATGATCAGGGATAGTCAGCATGGCTTTGTGAAGGGTAGGTCATGCCTCACAAACCTTATCGAGTTCTTTGAGAAGGTGACTGAACAGGTAGACGAGGGTAGAGCAGTTGATGTGGTGTATATGGATTTCAATAAAGCGTTTGATAAGGTTCCCCACGGTCGGCTATTGCAGAAAATACGGAGGCTGGGGATTGAGGATGATTTAGAGATGTGGATCAGAAATTGGCTAGCTGAAAGAAGACAGAGGGTGATGGTTGATGGGAAATGTTCAGAATGGAGTTCAGTTACAAGTGGCGTACCACAAGGATCTGTTCTGGGGCCGTTGCTGTTTGTCATTTTTATCAATGACCTAGAGGAAGGCGCAGAAGGGTGGGTGAGTAAATTTGCAGACGACACTAAAGTCGGTGGTGTGGAAGGATGTAGCAGGTTACAGATGGACATAGATAAGCTGCAGAGCTGGGCTGAGAGGTGGCAAATGGAGTTTAATGTAGAGAAGTGTGAGGTGATTCACTTTGGAAGGAATAACAGGAATGTGGAATATTTGGCTAATGGTAAAGTTCTTGGCAGTGTGGATGAGCAGAGGGATCTAGGTGTCCATGTACATAGATCCCTGAAAGTTGCCACCCAGGTTGATAGGGTTGTGAAGAAGGCCTATGGAGTGTAGGCCTTTATTGGTAGAGGGATTGAGTTCCGGAGTCAGGAGGTCATGTTGCAGCTGTACAGAACTCTGGTACGGCCGCATTTGGAGTATTGCGTACAGTTCTGGTCACTGCATTATAGGAAGGACGTGGAGGCTTTGGAGCGGGTGCAGAGGAGATTTACCAGGATGTTGCCTGGTATGGAGGGAAAATCTTATGAGGAAAGGCTGATGGACTTGAGGTTGTTTTCGTTGGAGAGAAGAAGGTTAAGAGGAGACTTAATAGAGGCATACAAAATGATCAGGGGGTTAGATAGGGTGGACAGTGAGAGCCTTCTCCCGCGGATGGAAATGGCTGGCACGAGGGGACATAGCTTTAAACTGAGGGGTAATAGATATAGGACAGAGGTCAGAGGTAGGTTCTTTACGCAAAGAGTGGTGAGGCCGTGGAATGCCCTACCGGCAACAGTAGTGAACTCGCCAACATTGAGGGCATTTAAAAGTTTATTGGATAAGCATATGGATGATAATGGCATAGTGTAGGTTAGATGGCTTTTGTTTCGGTGCAACATCGTGTGCCGAAGGGCCTGTGCTGCGCTGTATCGTTCTATGTTCTATGACAACTCTGTCTGTCCTGGCTTTTAACTTCCAGCCTAACTCCCTAAACTCGTTTATTACCTCCACACCCCTTTTCCTACCTACGTAGGAATGCTGGGGTGGGTGTGATATGTTTGCAGCATTATCATTTTTGTTCAATTTAATGCCATCCTTAACTTATAACTTATAAGACTTAACTTAGTCTTACAACACCAGGTTAAAGTCCAACAGGTTTGTTTCAAATTACTAGTTTTCGGAGCGCAGCTCCTTCCTCAGGTGAATGAAGAGGTGGGTTCCAGAAACACCTCTTCATTCAACTGAGGAAGGAGCTGCTCACCCCAGTCCAACGCCGGCATCTCCACATCATAGATAGAACATAGAACGATACAGCGCAGTACAGGCCCTTTGGCCCACGATGTTGCACCAAAACAAAAGCCATCTAACCTACACTATGCCATTATCATCCATATAATCATCTTTAACTTAGCCACGGATAATGCTATCTTCTCTCTAAGCATCTTGCTCAATGGTTTTGTTATGTTCGTTGAGAGTTATGAAATATATCCTTAAGTATTTATCTCTGCTTATCTACTGTTATCTTTTTACCTATTTTCCCATTCCACTTTAGCCAATTATGTTCATACCCTTATAATTGCCTTTATTTAATTTTAAGACAATTTCAAATCCAAATTTCTCACCATCCAATTGAATGTGAAATTTAATGTGACAATCATGCCAATTTGGAGGATCCTTTACTCTGAGATAATTAATCCTCATTACACATTACCAGGTCTAACATCGCCTGTTTACTGGTAGGTTCCAGAATATATTATTCTAAGAAAATGTCCTGAATAGTGTCAATGAACTTGCCCTCTCGGCTACTTGTGCCACTTTGATTTGTCCAATTTATATGAAGCTTAAAATCTCTCTCAATTATTATCGTACCTTTCTTGCAAGCCCTCTTTATTTCTTGATGTCTGCTTTGTCCAACAGTGTAGATACTGTCACGGCAGTCTCTAAACCCCTCCCAGCAGTAACTTGTTTCCATTACTATTTCTTATCTCCACCCAACTGATTTCAAATTTTGATCCTCTGAAACAAGATCATTTCTCATTCCTGTACAGAACTCTCCTTTATTAACAGGGTGAAGCCACTTTTCCTTCCTTCCTGTCCTTCAAAAATGTTTGATACCCTTCAGTATTTAGCTCCCAGCCATGGTCCCTTTGCAACCATGTTTCTGTAATGGCATCATACCATATCCATTTCTTTCTATTTATGCTATTAATTCATCCATTTTGTTACGAATACGCGTTTTTTCCCAGGGTAAAGGGGTCAATTACTAGAGGGGGGCATAGGTTTAAGGTGCGAGGGCAAGGTTTAGAGGCGATGTACGAGACAAGTTTTTCACACAGGGTAGTGGGTGCCTGGAACTCGCTGCCGGAGGAGGTGGTGGAAGCGGGGATGATAGTGACGTTTAAGGGGCATCTTGACAAAAACTTGAATAGGATGGGAATAGAGGGATACGGACCCCGGAAGTGTAGAAGACTTTAGTTTAACGGCAGCATGGTCAGCGCAGGCTTGGAGGACCAAAGGGCCTGTCCCTGTGCTGTACTTTTCTTTGTTCTGCCTTTTTGCCGTTACTCTGTCCTTATTTGCTGATGCACTCATTTTGTTTTCTCCTCTTGTGTCACTCTGGTTATCATTACCCATATCGCTACCCTGCACTATTTCCTTCTCCCTTCTCTTTAATTTTCCCAATCCCCCTTCATGTGAATCCTCCCCCCACTATTTAGTTTAATGCCCTGTCTACAACTCTAGTTATACAGTTCACCAATACACTGGTTCCAGCTTGGTTCAGGTGAAGGCTGTCTGAAAAGTAAAGTTTCCTCTTTCCCCAGTATTGATGCCAGTGCTCCATGAATCAAAAATAATTTCTCTCTCTCCAACTGTTGAATCATGTGTTCATCTCTGATCTTATTTACCCTGCACCAATTTGGTCCTGGACTCGGGTAGCAATCCAATGATCATTATCCTTGTGGTTCTGCTTTTTAATTTTGTCCCTAGCTGCTCAAGCACCCTCAGCAGAACTTCTTTCTTGGTCCTTTCTATGTCATTGGTCCCCAAGTGGACCACAGCAACTTGCCTCCCAAACGGCAAGTTCCTCTCCATCCCTGCGGAGATACCCTAAACCCTGGCATTGGGCAGGCAACACCGCTTTTGGGACTTGTGCTCTCGACTGCAGAGCACAGTATCTATTATCCTAACTATACTGTCGCCGTGTGCAATTACATTTCTTTTTATATCCAGCACTTTAATGGCTTCCTGCACCACGATGCTGTGGTCAGTTTGCACATTCTCCCTTCAGTCGTTGCTCATGTCCACAAGGTGCAGGAATCTCAAATCTATTGGACAATTGAAAGATTCCTCTGTTGCTACCGTCTAGAACCTGATCGCCATAGTTGCTGCATGGATAATCACATCCTCCAGCCCCTCATAAGCCAAATCTGAAGTACCTAGCCTAAGGGGTGTGACAGCCGCCAGGAAACATTCTCCCTATTTCATTGCAGTGTCAAGCTCAGACTGCAACTCACCAACTTGGAGCCAAAGTTCCACAACCTCGGCACTTGCACTGATTATACTGGTGTCCACCAGCTCCCACATGCTGCAGCTGCAACGCATCACTTGCCGTGCCATCTTTATTGTGTATTTGACTAATTAGTATTCAAGTTTAGAAATATTATTCCACTGTTATCTGTAATTATATTAAGTAGTTTAACTCGTTAAGCTATAGATTTAATACAATATTTATATCTCCCTATGTTGTGGTAAAAAGATGGACCACTCGAGTCTGAGAGTTTCCAGTAAGCAAAAGTTTTATTCGGGCTTATGCTGGAGAAATCGTGCTGGTTGCTTTCCCAAGGATCTCTCCCAATACAAAGCATGCGTCATGATTTTATAGTCCTTGGTTCTCAAAAACACTGCTCTAAATCCCAATCACCGGTATAGCCCTACTATAAACATCACTTAACCTAAATCTAATAATAATTAATCTTTCACAGTAATGAAGTTACTGTGAAAATCCCCTCGTTGCCACACTACGGCGCCTGGTTTGGGTACACTGAGGAAGAATTCAGAATGTCCAATTCACCTGACAAGCACTTCTTGATTGTTCCAGATGTTCCCTATTATCTCAGCATTTGACCATAAGTGTTTGGGCCTAATAACGCCATCTGTTTACTTATCTCCATAACAACAAGCACCATTAATTAGGTTTATGGCTTGTGATTCTTAGCTGGTTCCAACAATACTGGCTATATTTCCCATCATGCCTAGAAAGAGCACTCGTGACTACATTTATCTACTTCTAAAGCTGTTAATGCTCATCTTATTATCAATCTTAACTTATTTCAGTTACCACATTTTACTAGATTTAAACTACTGCCTATGTTTAGAGGGATAAAATCTTTAAAACTTGCCAATCGCTTATTCGGTTTCTGTTGATTGATGGATAAATGCTACTGCTAGGCAGTTTCTGTGACGAGGCTCCTTACTTGCTTTCGGTTTTAAAGTTCTATCAGGCAGTCTCTCTAATCTATACTATAGCTTGAGAAAAACTTATCAGCGAGATCACCACCTGCACCAAATTTCCAAGTTGGCAATTTTACTTTGACGCCTCATTGCACTCTGTGCTTCCACAGATGCTGTTTTCCGAGCATCACTGGGGCTGTGCAGGGGGCAGAGAATTAAAATGACAAGATCCAAAAGATAGGGTAATGCTTGCAGACTGAATGGGAGCATTCTGGAAAGTAGGAATCCAATCTATGTTTGGTTATGCAGAGGAGACCACATCATAAGCAGCCAATACAGTTTCCTAAATTAAAAGAAAAAGATGTAAATTCCAGCTTCACTTGGAAGGACTGTTTGGCTGGTTTTGAATGGGGGCGGGGTTAAAGGCAACTGTTGCCTTTCCTGCACTTGCATTGGGGGAGGGGGACGGGGGGACTATTGGGGTGGGGAGCAGAGTGTTGCAGAGGGAATGGTCCCTTACTACTGAAAGGGGAAGGAAAGTACCTAAGTCTGGGGACCAAGTGAGTTTGTTTCTCTGTACAAAAAGCCAGCAGTTTCCTGGCAGCTGCTCTGGCTCCAGTCCCATGAGATCCCCAGCTTCCAATCTTGTCATAATTCCAAAGTCCATTCAACCCTTCAAATCTATACGAGGCCTTTGTGGAGCAATCCAGTCAGTCTCATCCCTGCCATTCCCACTCTATTTCTCTAACCGTACAAGTTTATTTCCCTCAAGTGCCCATCCAATTGCCATGTTTCCACATCAGCCACCCCCGTGAGCAGTGAGTCCCAGGTCGTAACCATTGTTCATGTACCAGCAGTCAATGGGAACAGCTTTTTTTTTTTTGTTTACCTCATCTAAACCGGTTAGAACTTTGTCCACCTTGATCAAATTTCTCCTCAATCTTCGCTGCTCCGAGAACAACCCCAGCTTCTCCAACCATAACCTCTACCTAAAATTCCTCATCCCTGGAATCTTTCTCGGAAATCTCAGCGCCCTCTCAAAACCCTGTGATCACATTCTTCCCAAAGTGTAGTTTAGTAAACTAAACTCGTGCCGTATTCTAGTTGTGACCTAGCCAGAGCTTTAACGTCCTGCATAACAGCCCTGCTTTTGTACTCTATCTCTATATATCAAGCCTAGGAATCGAACCCGGGTCCCTGGTGCTGAGACAGCAGTGCTAATCACTGCTACCGTGCCGCCCCCTTGTTTTGATACATCTCTATGGCCTCATCCCTTCTCTATCTGTGTAATTTCCTCCAGACTCCCAACCTTCCAGCACCTCTGTCCCTTCAATTCTGATTTTAATTAGTGGGAAGGCCCTGGAATCCCTTCTCTGCACATCATTCATCTAGAAATGCTTTTTAATCCATCTCTTTAAGAAAGCTTGTGGTCATGTGCCCTAACATGCTTTGATATGTCTGGTAAAACGATGATAACTCCTCTGTGAAGCTTCTTGGGGATATTTTACTGCTTTAAAGTTGTTGTCTAAATTCAACAAATCAGTGGCAACTCAGAGAAGATTCCCAGCCAATGTTCACTAAACCGGCAAGTTGCTTAAAATACTCTCGAGAACCATGGATCATGTCTCAGCTTCTCCACCGTTGGTTTATTTATCAGCTGTTTGGGGGTGCTGTCAAAGAGTTTCTTCCAAGTGTTTTCAATAGATTAGATTGTGGCTCACTGTGAAATGCAGTCACTGCCTCAGGACTGCTTATCAACCTCACCCAATAGCAACAGTCCTACTTCAAAAGAATGTGACTGCTCCCGTTCAGAAAAACAAGCTGTGTGGAAAATAAGAAACTGGAAACTGTGTGCACAGACTATTTTAGCGGGTAGTTTAATGCTTCTGACTGGCCCTAGAACCTGCTCCCGGGGGTTGGATAGGGTGGACAGTGAGAGCCTTCTCCCGCGGGGACATAACTTTAAACTGAGGGGTAATAGATATAGGACAGAGGTCAGAGGTAGGTTCTTTATGCAAAGAGTAGTGAGGCCGTGGAATGCCCTACCTGCTACAGTAGTGAACTCGCCAACATTGAGGGCATTTAAAAGTTTATTGGATAAACATATGGATGGTAATGGCATAGTGTAGGTTAGATGGCTTTTGTTTCGGTGCAACATCGTGGGCCGAAGGGCCTGTACTGCGCTGTATTGTTCTATGTTCTATAACCTGACAACACTTCCTTTCCCTCTGAAACCATTCTGAGCTGGACCAGGTTTCCAGAATGATGGACTCACCTGGTGATCTACCACCAGTCAGGCGCCCAGCAGTAAAATGGAGGCAAACTCTGGCTAGGACCCGGAATCATGCTGGGGTGCAGTGGCATCTTGCAAGGTAAATGGGGATGCGCAAATGCAGATTTCCACATGACCTCAGGAGATCAATCACTTGCTTCAGGTGCATTTCTAATACAGCAATGGGACTGTGCCATTAAGATCCTTGAGAATAATCTGCCATTCAATGAGATTGTGGGTGATTAGTTATCGGTGCCCCAGATCTCTTTACATTAAAAAAAAGAGAAAGTTATGTTTCAGTTCTGCAGACAGAGTCTTGGTCAGACCGCATCTGCGTTCATTTCCTTTAATACATCACGGGTGGCACGGTAGCACAGTGGATAGCACCGTTGCTTCACAGCGGCAGGGTCCCTGGTTCGATTCCGGGCTTGGATCATTATGCGGAGTCTGCACGTTCTCCCCATACCTGTGTGGGGTTCCTCCGGGTGCTCCGGTTTCCTCCCATCAGCCCTGAAAGACGTGCTGTTAGGTGAATTGAACATTCTGAATTCTCCCTCTGTGTACCTGAACACAGTGTGACTTCACCAGGACTTGATGGTCTGAGTTATAAGGAGAGGCTGGATAGGCTGGAACTTTATTTCCTGGAGCTTGGGAGACTTAGGGGTGACCTTATAGAGGTCTCTAAAATAATGAGGAGCATCGATAAGGGAGATGGTCGACATATTTTCTTCAAGGTAGAGAAGTCTAGAACTGGAGGGCATAGGTTTAAGGAGAGAGGGGAGAGATACAAAACAGACCAGAGGGGAAATTTCTTCAGAGGGTGGTGAGCATTTGGAATGGGCTGCCAGAGGCCGGTACAAATTTTCCCTTTAAAAAGCAGTTAGACAGTTACATGGACAGAGTGGGTGTAGAACATAGAACATACAGTGCAAAAGGAGGCCATTCAGCCCATCAGGTCTGCACCGACCCACTTAAGCCCTCATTTCCACCCTATCCCCGTAACCCAATAACTCCTAACCTTTTTGGTCACTAAGGGCAATTTATCATGGCCAATCCACCTAACCTGCACATCTTTGGACTGTGGGAGGAGACCGGAGCACCCGGAGGAAACCCACGTAGACACTGGGAGAACGTGCAGACTCCACACAGACGGTGACCCAGCGGGGAATCGAACTTGGGACCCTGGAGCTGTGAAGCCACAGTGCTATCCACTTGTGCTACCGTGCTGCCCCGTGTAGAAGGATATAGGCCATATGCAGGCAAGTGGGACTAGCTTAGTGAAAGAAACTGAGCGGCATGGACAAGCTGGGTTGAAGGGCCTGTTTCCATGCTTTAAACATCTATGACTCTGATTCAGAAAAGCACACCTTTACTCCTACCCTCTGCCACCTTGCCACTCATCTCCGATCCCATGTGACTTCACCTTCTGTACCAGTCTGCCATGAGGGACCTTGTCGAAGGCCTTACTGAAGTCCATGTAGACAACATCCATTGCCCTACCCTCATCAATCATATTTGTTACTTCCTTGGAAAACTCGATCAAGTTAGTGAGACTCGACCTCCCTTTCACAATCATGCTGCCTTTCGCTAATCCGTCCATTTGCTTCCAATTGGGAGTAAAATCTACCTTGGCCCCTCCAATAATTTCCTTACCATTGACGTAAAACTCAGCGGCCTGTAATTTCCTGGATTATCCTTGCTACCCTTCTTAAACATAGGAACAACATTAGCTATTCTCCAGTCCTCTGGGACCTCACCTGTAGCCAGTGAGGATACAAAGATTTCTGTCAATGCCTAGCAATTTCCCCCCTGACCTCCCTCAGTATCCTGGGGTAGATCCCATCAAGCCCTGGGGACTTGTCTACCTTAATGTTTTTCAAGATGCCCAACACCACCTCAATGTGACCCAGACTCTCTACACACCCTTCCCCAGACTCATCATCTACCAAGTCCATTTTGCTGAATACTGATGCAAAGTACTCCGGGCGGCATGGTAGCACTGTTGCTTTACAGCGCCAGGGACCGGGTTCGACTCCCGGCTTGGGTCACTGTCTGTGCGGAGTCGGCAATTTCTCCCCGTGGGTTTCCTCCGTGTGCTCTGGTTTCCTCCCACAAGTCCTGAAAACGTGTTTGTTAGGTGTATTGGACATTCTGAATTCTCTCTCAGTGAACCCGAGCAGGCACCGGAGTGTGGCAACTAGGGGATTTTCACAGTTACCTCATTGCAGTGTTAATGTAAGCCTACTTGTGACACCAATAAAGATTATTATTATTATTTAGTACCTCACCCATTTTCTCTGGCTCCACGCATAGATTCCGTACCCTGGCCTTGAGTAGGCCAACCCTTTCCCTGGCTACTCTCTCGTTCTTTATACGTATAAAACACCTTGGGATTTTCCTTCATCCTGTTTGCTAATTACTTTTCTTGACCCCTTTTAGCCCTCCTGACTACTTAAGTTCCTTACTACTTCCCAGCCTTCTTGCCCTTTTTCTTTTGGACTAGGCTCACAATATCCCTTGTTATCCAAGGTTCCCGAAATTAGCCATAATTATCCTCCTTCCTCACTGGTCCTGAAATCCTGGTTTGAAAGAAAACAAAGTTTTTGGGTCTCAGGGCTGCAATTAACACATCATAAAAGACTTGGGTGCATAGAATGTTGCTTTGATTAAGAGGATTAAGAGGGCAGCACAAGTGGATAGCACTGTGGCTTCACAGCGCCAGGGTCCCAGGTTCGATTCCCCGCTGGGTCACTGTCTGTGCGGAGTTTGCACGTTCTCCCCGTGTCCGCGTGGGTTTCCTCCGGGTGCTCCGGTTTCCTCCCACAGTCCAAAGACGTGCAGGTTAGGTGGATTGGCCATGCTAAATTGCCCGTAGTGTCCATAAGGGTTGGGAGGGGTTATTGGGTTGCGGGGATAGGGTGGAAGTGAGGGATCAATGTGGGTCGGTGCAGACTCGATGGGCCAAATGGCCTCCTTCTGCACTATGTTCTATGTAATCTATGATTCCCTGTGGACTTAATTAGATTTCAGCTTGGTAAGATGATGTTGTTACAGGCATTTTTGCAGAAAGCAGTTCAGTTGTGAGCTGAAGGAAGCTGTGACTAGAAGTGAAGCAGTTTGTTTGCACTGCAGTTCAGTTAATAGGTTAACGGCCTTTAAAACAGTGCAAACTTGTCTGAGAACAATGGCAGCTGAAAAACAGCTTCTGAAGAAATGCAGCCAGAGTTTCTGCATGGGTCTGGCAGGAGTGAGATCTTTTCTTTAAAACAGTGTCAAAATATATTTCTTTCTCCAAGAGCATCTCAGTAAAGCAAGTATTCTTGAGTGCTGATGGTATTTAATAGTGGATTGAAAACTGGGATAGTTTTTTTCCTTGTTTGAGTGGGAATAAAGGGGTACTTGAGGGTAATGTATTCACTGTATTGAGTAGCATTGTTTCAGAGGTAATTGTAAGCTATTTTCTTGTGTGATGTTCAAGATATTTTGATACTGTTAGTATCAGTAATAGTTTGATTTAATCTGCCATATCTCTATTTCTTGGTGCAATCACTCTTGGGAGTGAGGTATCCTTTCCTCACAGTCTTACAATTTTAAAATAAAATATTGGGGTTTCTGTCCAGTGCCCTAGACACTGGTGGGGTCTGGTCTGGGATCGTAATAGTTATTACTTCAATTGGTGAAAAGTTTTCCCCTGATTTCCATTAACTTCAGTTTTGCTAGGGCTGGTTGATGCCATACTTGGTCAAAACCTGCCTTCTCCCTCTCCCCTCATCTTATCTCTTGAATTCTATCCTTTTGTTCAGGTTTGAACCAAATCTTTAATGAAGTTTGGTGCTGACTGGTCCTAGCAGAACCCAAACTGAGTGTCAGTGAAGAGGTTATTGGTGAGTATGTGCAGTTCTGCACACAAACTCCCAGCCAGCACTTTGATTGAGAATAGACTTCTGGGGTGGCAATTGGCCGGATTAGATTTGTCTTGCTCTTGTGGTCAGCCCACACTTAGCAATTTTCCACATTGTTGGGTAGTTGCCTGTGTTGTAGCTAAGTAATTTGGCTAAAGGCACAGCTGGTTCTGGAGAACCAGTCTCCCACCAGTAAAGCTGGGATATTGTCAGGACCCGATAGCCTTTGCTATAATCAGTCACTTTTAACACTACTTTATCGCACAAAGTGAATCAAATTGGTGAAGACAGGTTTTTGTGATGACTGCATCGGTGAGCTAAATCAGTCACTGGGCACTTCTGGTTGGAGATTATTGTGAAAACCTCAGCCTTGCCTTGTGCACTGAAGTCAAATTTCCTTCCCTAAAGGATGTAAGTGACTCAAAAGGTTTTTTTTATGACAATCTGGTAACTCCATTACTGATGCTAGCTTTTTATTCCAGATTTAACTAACCAACATTAAATTCCTCAGTGGTGTGGTGGGTTTGAACTTGTCTCTGGATCATTGTTCTAGGCCTTGGCATTACTGGCCCAGTAACAAGACCACTATATTAGCATACCCGAGATGTGTGGACTTCTTTTAGGTATCGAGGGGTTGGGTTTGGAGAGGAGACTCATGGAGCTGAAGGGCATCCTTCAATTCACAGTCATGCCCAACAATGAGGTCTGATTCTGATGAAAGCAAACTACTGCAGATGCTGGTAATCTGCAATGAAGTTCCAAAGAAGTGTCATATTGGAGTGGAAGCGTTAACACTGTTTCTTTCTCCACAGATGCTGCCAGGCCTGAGTTTTTGCAGCATTTTCTGTTATTTCATGAGGTTTGATTGTTGCCTCACTTGAATTGGATGGAACCCTTGCTTATTGACCGATTGTTGTCTGTAAAATTTCATTGTGAATAACATGTCCATCTTGTCCTCATGCTTAGTATTAGGTGCTTCCTGTTGTCTCTACATCAGGCAGAGCAGACCTGATGGGTCGAATGGCCTCGTTCTGATATCTTATGGTCTATATCACTGCCATCCTCCATCACTCCCTTAATTCCAAACTCCTCAACTATATCAATCTTGTGGAGCATCTTATTAGGCCTGTGCCTGTGATTTCTCTCCTCACTCAGCTTTAGATTTCAGTAGGGCCACCATATTGCTCCCACGGGAGGGAGGCATCCTGTTGTAATATTATCCCTCCCATCCCCTGTTGTTAGACAATGCCTCAGATGCTTGAATTGGGTAAGTACATTGAGTGGAGTTGTTTGTACAGCACCTTTCAGCACCTCAACATATCCCAAATGCCTTGTAGCCAATGAAGGACAGTTATTATGATAAATTTAGTAATTTCTCTACTTGCAGTTACTTGTGATCCAGTGTATTGTTTACAATAGCAAAATAATCATTTTAAACTAATGTTACTTTAAAGTTCCGTCAGTGTTTCGTGTGTGATGCTCTTAATCCATTCTTTCACTCCCCTCCTGGTGCATTGGTTTGCTGCTGCTTTTGGGCTCATTCTGTTTTTTCTGTACTGTGCAGGCACCTCTATGGGCTTACCTCGCCTGTGCCCTGGGCCTGTTTATCTACCAGACACTCGATGCTATAGATGGGAAACAGGCTAGAAGAACCAATAGCAGTAGTCCTCTTGGAGAGCTGTTTGACCATGGTTGTGATTCACTTTCCACAGGTAGGAACTTACTTGTATTTTATGTACTGAATATAACCTTTTGTGTGCAAGTTATTATAAGCAGTATCTTAGGAGAACCACAGCAAACCCACTTGCTTTCTACCCCACTAGAACAGGGTAGAAAGCATATTAATGGATTCAACTGAGGTCCTGTATTCAAGCTTTGTGAAATAACAAGGTGCTTTCACTGCTGCTGAGGAGGATTTGATGCCCCATGTAATTGCACTCCAGAGAGAAGCTCATGAAAAAGGGATAGTGGTAATCTGGATACCAAGTTGGCAGAGTGACTGGTGGTGAAAGTTTTTAAAACCAGGATGGAGGAATATTGGGGTCTTCTAGGTCGTTACTGGGGTCCGCATCCGATGATAGGATTAACAAAAGCAAGTAACAGAAGAGATGAATGCTATGCACAATGCAAAATGTACTCCTCATGCACCCAACATGCACAATATTCTAAATAATTCCTTACGCCATGCCTTCAATGGGGAAGATGTGAACAATATTTATTTCGAAGCAGGTGTAATTTGAGCAAAATGAATGGCATTGACAGAGAGGAGATGGAAATCCCAAATTACTCAAAAAGGGGGTAAGCGGTTCGAGTACTGAGGGAATTGTGTAGAATTAACAGTCCGGAAATGGACCATTTGACTGCAGTGGCCATTTCTCTTCTCATCATACTTCATCTCACCCTATCACCATATCATTTTATTCCTTTCTCTCTCCTGTACAATGTGGGAGAGTGTGAAATTGTCCATTTTGGTGGGGGAAAAAAAAAGTATATCTAAATGGCAAGAGGATGCAAAGGGATCTGGGTGTCCTAGTGTGTGAATCACATGCTACTATCACAGGCTAGTATGCATGTACAGCAAGTAATTAGGAAATTATCACGTGAGGAGAATTGAATACAAAAGTAGGGAGGATTTGCCTCAGTTATACAAAGCATTAGTGAGTCCACATCTGGAGTATTGTGTACAGCATTGGCCTCCTTGTTGTGATGAATGTAGGAATTTCCGATGTATTATATGTATTTGGTGCAGTAGGGGTTAAAAGCCTAAATTAGTCTGAGTGTGACCGCTGCAGTGGTGTTTTTAAAAATCATGGTTGTCAAGATAGCTAGACTTTCTGAGAGCCAGAGGTGTAATTAAAGCATTGTGAAAACTTGGACTAATGGATTTTATTTTTGTTTCGATTAAGATGGTTCCCTGTGGAGCAGTTCATTAGAGACATTGTGTTTCAGCTTGGTAAGATGTAACTAAGGGGAGGAGATAGAGCATCAGGCATTTTGAAGAAAAATAGTTTACTTTTAAATTGGGGTGTGAACAGAAGTCATGCATCTGCTCTTGATACAGTTCAGTTGAAGATCTGTCTGTAGACAGACTAGCAGTTTCTTTCCAAGCAGAGTTTTTGTTAGTCCTGGAAGTCAACCCATTTGGACAGTTTCTGAAGGATTCAGCTAGAGCTCCTTGTATTGTTCTGACAGGATTCAGGTCTACCTCTTAAAAGAGTCTCAAAGAACATTTCTTAAGCAAGTATGCCTGGGTCTGCTAACTATTTAAAAGTGGCGTTGACCTGAGATGGTTTTGTTTAAGTGGAAATAAAGATAGCAATTAAGGGACAGCACGGTAGCATTGTGGATAGCACAATTGCTTCACAGCTCCAGGGTCCCAGGTTCGATTCCGGCTTGGGTCACTGTCTGTGCGGAGTCTGCACATCCTCCCCGTATGTGCGTGGGTTTCCTCCGGTTTCTTCCCACAGTCCAAAGATGTGCAGGTTAGGTGGATTGGCCATGATAAATTGCCCTTAGTGTCCAAAATTGCCCTTAGTGTTGGGTGGGGTTACTGGGCTATGGGGATTGGGTGTAGGTGTTGACCTTGGATAGGGTGCTCTTTCCAAGAGCAGGTGCAGTCTCGATGGGCCGAATGGCCTCCTTCTGCACTAAAATTCTATGTTCTATGTCTATCTATGTTATTGTGCCACTGTTTTGATTAGCATTGTTTAAGGAGTATTTGTAAGCTTTTTTTCTTGTGTGATGTTAAAGATATTTTAATACTGTGCCAGTAATAAAGTTTGTTTTAAAATCCCATAACCATATTGCTTTGTAGAAACACTCCTGGGGTGAGGTATCCTTTCTTCACAGTCTTACAAAATTAAAATAAAATTTGGGGATTTCTGTCCAGTATCCTCACCCCTGTTGAGGTTGGACCCGGAATCATGATATTATTTAAAGAAAGTTGTAAATGCATTGGAAGAAGTTCAGAAGTTTGCTAGACTAATATCTGGAATGGGCAGGTAGGTTTCTTATGAAGAAAGGTTAGATGGGCTGAACGTGTCCACTGAAGCTTAAGAGAGAACTTGACTAAATGTTTGATTAACAAGGGGATGAAAGGTTATCGAGGGTCGACCGGGATGTGGGATTGAGGTTACAATCCGATCAGTCAATGATTTTACTGAATGGTGGGGCAGGATCGAGAGGCCAAGTGACCTACTCCTTCTAATTTGTATGTTCATGTGACAATCACACAATAATTCAGCACAAAAGAGGCCCTTCAGCCCATCGAGTCTACACCGATGCATGAAAAACACCCGATCTGCCAATCCTAATCCCGTTTGCCAGCACTTGGCCCATCTAACCTCCCTGGACACTAAAGGACAGTTTAACATGGCTAATCCACCTAACCTGCAAATCTTTGGATTGTGCGAGGAAATCGGAGCACCCGGAGGAAACCGACACAGGAAGAAAGTGCAAACTCCACACAGACTAGCACTCGAGGCTAGAATTGAACCTAGGTCCCTGGTGCTGTGATGCAGCAGTACTAAACACTGTGCCACCTGTTCTTTAAGCAACAATCCCACATGGGCTGTGCAATACTATAACTTATCAAAATTAGACTTTCAAAAATCTCTACATGAAAGGGCATTGATCAACTCAAAGCCATGAGATTGAAGATTGTTGTGAAATTGGATGAAGGGTATAAAACAAGGATTCCAAAATTGGTCAAAATCATAGGTTGTACCAAGCAGGGAGGGGCAGTAGAATTTTAGCTGGCAACTCAAATTACAGAGTGAGCTGAATAAAATATATATGTGGGAAGAAGACTGGGAGATGAAAGTTAATTCGGGCAATAATAAAGTGCTGCACAAGGGGAGGAGAAATGAGTACCAGACATACTGCATGGTGTTGAAATAACGAAGGATGAGGCTGAGAACGATGGGTGGCCCTAAAACATGCCCAACAATGCAGCAACCAGCACATCCAAGTGAATTTATAAACAAGGAATGCTGATCACACTGACCCAACTTACCTCTGTGCCTGGTGTTGGCCAGGCCTGCTGGGCGGCCCCTGCCCAGTGCTGGCCAGGCCTGCTGGGCGGCCCCTGCCCAGTGCTGGCCAGGCCTGCTGGGCGGCCCCTGCCCAGTGCTGGCCAGGCCTGCTGGGCGGCCCCTGCCCAGTGCTGGCCAGGCCTGCTGGGCGGCCCCTGCCCAGTGCTGGCCAGGCCTGCTGGGCGGCCCCTGCCCAGTGCTGGCCAGGCCTGCTGGGCGGCCCCTGCCCAGTGCTGGCCAGGCCTGCTGGGCGGCCCCTGCCCAGTGCTGGCCAGGCCTGCTGGGCGGCCCCTGCCCAGTGCTGGCCAGGCCTGCTGGGCGGCCCCTGCCCAGTGCTGGCCAGGCCTGCTGGGCGGCCCCTGCCCAGTGCTGGCCAGGCCTGCTGGGCGGCCCCTGCCCAGTGCTGGCCAGGCCTGCTGGGCGGCCCCTGCCCAGTGCTGGCCAGGCCTGCTGGGCGGCCCCTGCCCAGTGCTGGCCAGGCCTGCTGGGCGGCCCCTGCCCAGTGCTGGCCAGGCCTGCTGGGCGGCCCCTGCCCAGTGCTGGCCAGGCCTGCTGGGCGGCCCCTGCCCAGTGCTGGCCAGGCCTGCTGGGCGGCCCCTGCCCAGTGCTGGCCAGGCCTGCTGGGCGGCCCCTGCCCAGTGCTGGCCAGGCCTGCTGGGCGGCCCCTGCCCAGTGCTGGCCAGGCCTGCTGGGCGGCCCCTGCCCAGTGCTGGCCAGGCCTGCTGGGCGGCCCCTGCCCAGTGCTGGCCAGGCCTGCTGGGCGGCCCCTGCCCAGTGCTGGCCAGGCCTGCTGGGCGGCCCCTGCCCAGTGCTGGCCAGGCCTGCTGGGCGGCCCCTGCCCAGTGCTGGTTTGGATCATATCTCATTCTTCCAAATTCTAGGAATAGAAACCAAGTCTTTGCGATCTCGCCTCGTACGACAATCCCCTCATCTCAAGACGACTCCGAGTCTCACTAATGACGTATTAACTCTCCTTGATTGCAGTACTTTGGTCATTTTTTTATGGCTTGAAGTAATACATATTTGTCTCCGGTTAACGTATTAATTCTTTAAATGTCAGCCATTGATCATCTACTGTCACACTTTTAATCTAGCTTCCCAATTTACTTTAACTGCATATAGTTTTCTTTGTTTAGATTTAAGACTTTGGTTTTGGACGTAACTGTGTCAGTTTCAATCTCCATATAAAATTCTATCATATTATGGACATTCTTCCCTGGAGGCCCCTTTCCGACGAGGCCACTAGTTAACCTTTTCTCATTGCATAATACTCTATGCAAAAACCTATGTTTTCTAGTTGGTTCCTCGATATACTGAAAACTATCTTGTACAAGTTCCAGGACCTTGTCCTTCATGTTATTGCTGCAAAGATGCTGTACTTTGTCTAGCTGAAGATTAAAGTCCCTCAGGATTACTATATTACCCTTATTGCAAGCACCTCTAATTCCCTGATGTATACTCTTCCCTACACTACAACTATTGTTAGTAGGTTTGAACAACTCTCATCGTTGTTTTCTGTCTCATGCTGTGTCTTAGCTCCATCTAAACTTCTTTTAGTTGATTTTTCTTCTCTGTCTTTGTCGTATATTTTATTAGGGCAAAGCTCCTTTTCTGTTTTGCTGATCTCATCTAAAAGTTAAGTAGCCTGCAAGGTGTAGTTACCAACCCTGGTCATTTTGCAATTATAACGAATGGCTATTGGTCAAATCTATTCAATTCTATCTCTGCTATTCATCTAATTTGTAGCAAATGTTTCACGCATTCAGTTCGAATACCTTAAACCCTGATGAGTTTGTCTCTGTTCAATAGAGCAGCTCCAGCTTCTCTCTACATTCCCATCTTTGTATTTGAAGCCCCAAAGTGCCACATTGAGGGAGGTATTCCGTAACCTCTGCCTGAGGGTTACGCAGGGATTTGTGTTGAGGGAAAAATGTGCCTGATTTCTTAACATCTATTGTGATATCCCTGGTGGCTGAATTGAATAGAGCGATGGACTGGAAGGTGTGATGTTGTTCCTCGCTGTTCTTAGATAGGCTTGCAGACCTGGTTTAATCTTGGATACTGTGCTCCTTAACAGAACTGTTTTTGGGGCTGCAGTGATGGTGCTAGACCATCTACAGATGGGAGGTGTGCTTTATCCTTGTGGTCGATGTCTTTTTTACATAGTAAATTCTGCTCATTTCCATTCCAGTCTTTGTGGTCCTTGGAATCTGCATCGCTGTGCAGCTGGGCACGAACCCAGACTGGATGTTCTTCTGCTGCTTTGCTGGAGTCTTCATGTTCTACTGTGCACACTGGCAGACATATGTCTCTGGGACACTGCGCTTTGGGATGTGAGTATTAAATAGGTGCTGGGGAGATAGTGAAGCACACTGCCTTCTGAAAAATGAAAATCCAGATCCACAAACACACTCCCTGTGGTGGCCTGTCTGAGCTCCCTGAACACACAGGAAGGCCCGAGTGGAGCATGAGCCCGTTGGGACAAACCGCCTCTTCTATGCTGCATATCCTATGTAACATTGTGTATCTCACCTGTTCTTCTATCTCTTTATGCAGGTATGTAAAACTCAGATGCTCACTGATCTTTAGCTGATAAATGAAGTTCAAACACTAATGAGCTTCAGCATGGATGTGTGTTTTAACTGTAGTCACCAGACACAATGTGGTCAGGCACCTAGTTTTTCACTATTTCAAAGAACTCAAGTGTAAATTGCACTGCCTGTTTTTGACTCTGCCTCTGGTGGAGCCACAAGCTGCAGCCAGTGTTGTGTCCCTCAGTGCTGTCAGTTGGCTGACAGCAAGGCCTGTGCCCCTCTAGCAGGGAGTTAAACTGCACTGTGAACTGTTCCATTGAGCAGCGTTACTCTAGCGCAGTGCTTCTTTGCATCTAGTTCTGTTTTTCTTGTTTATGGTGTTTCATTGTTTTATGATTCTCTAACTGACAGATTCGATGTCACAGAAGCTCAGCTCTGTATTGTAGTTGCACAAGTTGTGACAGTGATTGTGGGGCCTTCACTGTGGAATATTCCGGTAAACACCAGCATTTTGGGTGACTGCATGTTGACTGTAACCAATCAGACTGCTCCTCTATCACACACCGTAGCCAATCAGTAACACCTTTCACCTCTTCAGACCCCCTAGATTCCCATCATATACCATTGATAATTAACCCTTGAAAGGGCTGTCAAGACTCCAGTGCAGAAACACATGGCTTCCATTAAAGTTGCACTGCATCCAAATTCTTTAAATTGGCTGGGTGATGTGAAGCACCAAGTTAAATTCTCGGGGCTCTGAAGCTCAGTATGTGTGTATGTGTGTGGGGGGTAGTCTAGGATTTTAGTCGTTTGCAAGATACTTTTTTAAACTGTAGTACCAGAATGTCTTGCATTTAATCTCTGTCTCCCTTTGTCCTCTGGTGGTGATGAGCCCTCACTGGGACATGAACTGTACTTTAGCCCCCAGCAGCATGCTGGTGCCTTACTCAACATCCATTCTTTACAATGGGATTAGCATCAGCAGGTATTCCATTTCAAGAGCTCCAGCTGAGCCCGATTTTTAAACACCCAACTCCCCTCACCAGGCACATGCTTTCAGTAGAGACAGCTGGATGGCATTCAGGAGAAGGAGCTCTTGACCTCTTTCTCAGCCTAAAGGCACTGAGGCCGATTAGAATAAGGCTGTCATTATCCCAAATTGAGATTGACTAACTTGGTGCAGACTGCCTCTTCTTCTGGAGGAGCGAGTTGCTCTTGATGGTCAAAGAGACTTCATGCTGATGAATTGCGAATGGTGTGTTAGCTAGAGTGCAAAGCGGACTAATGGAGCACGTTACTCTATTGGTTTGGTGCATGATGGAGCTGCAGTTGCTTCGCTTGGGATGCACTAATTACCAATGAGTGGCTCTAATACTGATTTCTGCTTTTCTCACCCAATCAGAATTGATGTGACTGAAGTGCAAATCTTCATAATTACCCTGTTTTTATTGGCTGCGAGTGGAGGAACTGCATTTTGGGAATCAATGGTAATTAATAGCATATCTGAATTCTGAGCCTGTTTACCTTGGGGAAGGATGGGGAGTTGGGAGGGTAGGAGTGGGGGGGGGGGGGGGCTTGTCTGGGGTGGAGACTGAACTATTTTTCCTGGAAAGAATGTTGAGGGGGACATAAAGCTGCAGGTTTATAAAGCTGTGTTGATGATCTTCCACCAGCTGATTTGCTTTCTCCTTTCACTGATACACAGAAATCTACTCCAGATTCTTACTCATTCAGTTACGTTTCGTGAAGTTTAGTTCTGTTCAGTGCAATGGTGGATTATGTTTTATTTTTGCCAGCTCCATTTTAAGCACTGAGATCGTTGAATAGTTTGTGTGAAACTCTGCACGGTACTCTCTTAAAGCACCGTGCCAGTCTATCTGGTTCCCAGTGTGGCAAACAGGAAAAAACAAGATAGATCGAGCAGAGCCCAAGTGGATCTGTGACCAAAGTGGGATCCTGACCCAGCAGAATCCAGGTTCTTCTGTGATCTGGCTAAGATGATTTGCTTTACTTGAAGTAATTAAATGCCATTCAATTTGTTACGGTTACTGTTGCTAGCCTCACTGTGTTAAGCGCAATAGACCTGGATCAGCACAATGCAAACCTGACTGGCTTCAATGTATGCCTCACTGAGATGGTTATGGAAATGGTGGTAATACTGAATGTTGCTGGATTAAACTCTCTCCCCCTTGCACACTACCTACTTTACCAGTATAATGCTCTCCAGTTTTGTAAGTCTAAAAACAGCAACAACAATTTGCAATGTAATAAAATACCCCAAAATGCTTTGGTGTTTTACCAGACACTTTGACAGAGCTTCGTAGGCAGTTTAAAGAAAAGGGGGTTGGTGTAATCTCAGCTACTGCTTCATTAATCTTTCCTCCATCATAAGATCAGAAGTGGGAATGTTTGCTGATGATTGCACATGTTCACTACCATTCGCAATTCTTCAGAGAATGAAAGCAGTCCTTGCTGTATGCAAGAGGACCTGGACAACAATACAGACTTTGGCTCATAGGTGGCAGGTAACGTTTGTGCCGTGTAAATATCTGGCATTTCTCCCTGACATTCATTGGCATTACTATCAATGAATTACCCTGCAATCGGCAACCTGGAGGTTGCTGTTGACCAGAGATTAAACTAGACCATCCACATAAACGTTGCGGCTACAGGAGCAGGTCAAAGGCTGGGAATTACGCAGCAAATAACACTACTTGATATACCGTACCCCTAGAAGCATATCCACCATCTACAGGGCAGAAGTCAGGAGTGTGATGGAACACACTGCTTCCCTGGATGAGTGCAGATTTAATTTTTTAGTAGCTTTGTGTATTAAGGATATGAGATATTTTTCAGGTAGAGATTAATCATCTTTATTATTGTCACAAGTAGGCTTACATTAACACTAATGAAGTTACTGTGAAAATCCCCTAGTTGCCACATTCCGGTGCCTGTTCGGGTACATAGAGGGAGAATTCCGAATGTCCAATTCACCTAACAGCACATCTTTCGGGACTTGTGGGAGGAAACCAGAGCACCCAGAGGAAACCCACGCAGACATGGGGAGAACGTGCAGACTCCGCACAGACAGTGACCCAAGCAGGAATCTAACCTGGGACCCTGGCACTGTGAAGCCACAGTGCTAACCACTGTGCTCCCGTGCCACCATCTTCCCTCATTGAATGGTGGGATAGGCAAAAGAGACTGAATGGCTTCCTCATTGCCCTTTCCTAGTTTTGATTACTTGTATTTTTCCAAATGAGGAGTTATCACTCTGCCTCAAATTCCTGGCATCTCCTGGATGGGCAGTTGTATCTTGGATGGTGAGGGAGTCAGTTGTCAAACCTCACGAAGTATATAACAAAAGTCCACTCGAAGAAATTCAATATGTGCCTTCTGTGCAGATCAGGTGGGTCTGAAACCTCTGCTCATGGAGACCTGCTGTTTCCAAACTGAGACCATTAAATGGGTGGTATAATACACAAGCACTAATGTACACCCCTAGACTTTGTCCCATTCCTCAGAGTGCACTCGCTCTCTCAGGTTCATTTTGGAATGGAAATGTGCAGAGCACAAAGCTGAGAAGTTTTTTAATACAGGCTTCATCCCATCTGGCTGGTAATTCTCAATCTACAAACGGGATATTCAACCTCTGGGGTTAAAGGTTGGAGAAACAAGCAGAGGTTCTGAATCTTTATTTGTTGCACACAAGGATTGGAAAGGTCCCAGAGCAGGAGTGGTGCCAGTTTTGCAGAAGGAGAAAGCTTGAGAAAGCTGAGAAGATTAACCAAGCCAGGTGGGGGGAAAGTGGCAGAATATCTCTGCCCACACAAGCAGAGGTGTTGCATAGGGATCTTCTTTTAGTGAGCATTAAAGGATTTTAGACCTTGCTTCATAATGTGTGTCATCTCTAGATTGAAACAGACTTGAGGTCAACCTCCTCATCCCTCATCTGTTCGACTCCGGAGGAAAAGGCTTGGTGTGGATGTTGGCACTACCTGATAAGCTGCAGCATTGATTGTCCTGTGGAGCGCTTTCACCCATCTAGGTAGCACAAAACCAACTCCACATCTTGGTCATCCAAGGCCCCAGCAATGTCCAGTGGTTTGTACCATTTATCCTGCTACCTCCATGACACCGAACTGAAACCATGCTGGAAGTAGCAAATGCTAATCGGTGTGGCAACAGTTCATGATTCTGAACTGCTTGATTAAGATGCATTCACTCCACCCATTCTGGTTACATTTTTTAAATGGTTATCAATGGTTAGGGCAGCACGGTAGCATTGTGGATAGCACAATTGCTTCACAGCTCCAGGTTCGATTCCGGCTTGGGTCACTGCGGAGTCTGCGCATCCTCCCCGTGTGTGTGTGTGTGTGTGTGTGTGTGGATTTCCTCCAGGTGCTCCGGTTTCCTCCCACAGTCCAAAGATGTGCAGGTTAGGTGGATTGGCCATGCTAAATTGCCCCTTAGTGTCCAAAACTGCCCTTAGTGTTGGGTGGGGTTATGGGGATAGGGTGGAGATGTGGACCTTGGGTAGGGTGCTCTTTCCAAGAGCTGGTGCAGACTCGATGGGCCGAATGGCCTCCTTCGGCACTGTAAATTCTATGAAAATTCTATAAAAATTAAAGCTCACAATGGGGAATTTTCAGTATTCCTTCATCAGATGAGCTTCAGGTTGATCCTGGCAGCTGAACCTTTCCTTTTGATGGGCATGTATCTCTCTCTCTCTCTCTCTCTCTCTCCTGACATCCCTACCGTAATCCTGTTCACTGGTATGTGGAGTATGCCTAGAGCTGGAAAGCCCTGTTGGGGGTAATTTTCATGAGGCAACTAAGAACATTTTCTTCACCTGCTTCAATGTGCATCTTCTTGCACACTTTTTTGAAGACGTTTTTGATGTAGTTCTCTAAATAAAGCAGCTCCAGTGTGAATGTTGTGCAGTCCTGCAGCAAAACTGGAGTACCTTGGGTTTATAATTTAGAATAAGAGACATTTAGCAGGTGCTGTTATAGAGGTGATATGGTTAAAATGGAATATCATTTTACTGAGAGTTAGACAAGGGGAGGGACACGAGTTCCAGCTTGTAAAGAGCAATTTTAGGACTGATATCAGAAATTATTCTTCATATGCTGATCACTGAGTAGTGGAGGCCAAAACTCTGACATCACTTGTGGGTCTGGATGCTGCTCTAGGGGGAAAAAGCTGTTGGATCTTTGAGATGAATGGGCCAAAGTGGTCTGATGGGCCGTCTCACAATATTTGTCTTCAGTTTTAGCAGTGAATTCTAGGTGCTTTTTTATCATTCTTATCTTCTCTTTAATTATTTTTCCCTGTAAAGATCCCAGTGTTGGAAATACAAGTTAAAATCGTTCCTGCTCTCCTTGTGGTAGCAGGTGGCATCTTCTCCTGTACTAACTACTTCACGGTCATCTTCACTGGTGGTGTTGGCAAGAATGGCTCCACGATAGCAGTAAGCGACTGTTCGCCTGCGCACGGTTGGGGGTGGGGGGGAGAGGGAACGCGTCAGGCCAGTGGTGGAAATTGGTTAATTGGGATGAGTGGTAGCTGCAATAGTAAGGGTGCTAAATCACAGATACCCCTGTGGGGGAGGGAGGGGGCAGGCATTGGGACAAAAAGAAATGGATTTAAAAAGGGTCAAGATGAAGGCGGGAGTTTAGTCTGAAGTTGTTGAACTCAATTGTTAATTCCAGCAGGCTGTAACGCGCCTCATCGGAAAATGAGGTGCTGCTCCTCCAGTTTGCGTTGGGTATCACTGCAACATTGCAGGGGGCCAAGGAAGGACATAAGAGCAAGATGGCGAGTTAAAATGGCAAGAGATAGGGAGCTCGGGCTTATGGTTGCAAACGGACCGAAGGTGTTTTGCAAAGCGGTCACCCGGTCTATGTTTAGTCTGGGGGTGGGATGTCTGACTGGAGCACATCCTATGCCATCAGCATGGGTATGGTTTCTCTAGACGGGTAATGAGAGTGTGCAATGACTGACACTATTAATCACATGAATTGTTATGTTTCACAGGGTACGAGTGTGCTCTCACCATTCCTGCACATTGGGGCAGTTATAATACTGGCATTGATGATCTACAAGAAATCTACCAGCCGACTCTTTGAGAATAATCCTTGTCTCTACATCCTCGCTTTTGGTTTTGTTTCTGCAAAAATAACCAATAAATTAGTGGTACGTACCCTTTTCTATGGATAGCTGCTCTCCTCCACCTATACACAAGAACATAAGAACTAGGAGCAGGAGTAGGTCATCTGGCCCCTCGAGTCTGCTCTGCCATTCAATGAGATCATGGCTGATCTTTTGTGGACTCAGCTCCACTTTCCGGCCCGAACACCGTAACCCTTAATCCCTTTATTCTTTAAAAAAACTATCTATCTTTATCTTAAAAACATTTAATGAAGGAGCCTCAACTGCTTCACTGCGCAAGGAATTCCATAGATTCACAACCCTTTGGGTGAAGAAGTTCCTCCTAAACTCAGTCCTAAATCTACTTCCCCTTATCTTGAGGCTATGCCCCCTAGTTCTGTTTTCACCTGCCAATGGAAACAACCTGCCTGCATCTATCCTATCCCCTTCATAATTTTATATGTTTCTATAAGATCCCCCTTCATCCTTCTAAATTCCAACGAGTACAGTCCCAGTCCACTCGACCTCTCCTCGTAACCCAATCCCTTCAGCTCTGGGATTAACCTAGTGAATCTCTTCTGCACACCCTCCAACGCCAGTACGTCCCTTCTCAGGTAAGAAGACCAAAACTGGACACAATACTCCAGGTGTGGCCTCACTAACACCTTATACAATTGCAGTATAACCTCCCTAGTTTTGAACTCCATTCCTCGAGCAATGAAGGACAAAATTCCATTTGCCGCCTTAATCACCTGTTGCACCTGTAAACCAACTTTTTGCAACTCATGCACTAGCACACCCGGGTCTCTCTGCACAGCAGCATGTTTTTATATTTTATCATTTAAATAATAATTCCTTTTGCTGTTATTCCTACCAAAATAGATAACCTCACATTTGTCAACATTGTATTCCATCTGCCAGACCCTAGCCCATTCACTTAACCTATCCAAATCCCTCTGCAGACGTCCGGTATCCTCTGCACTTTTTGCTTTACCATTCATCTTGGTGTCGTCTGCAAACTTGGACACATTGCCCTTGGTCCCCAACTCCAAATCATCTATGTAAATTGTGAACAATTGTGGGCCCAACACTGATCCCTGAGGGACACCACTAGCTACTGATTGCCAACCAGAAAAACACCCATTAATCCCCACTCTTTGTTTTCTATTAATTAACCAATCCTTTATCCATGCTACTACTTTACCTTTAATGCCATGCATCTTTATCTTATGCAGCAACCTTTTGTGTGGCACCTTGTCAAAGGCTTTCTGGAAATCCAGATATACCACATCCATTGGCTCCCCGTTATCTACCGCACTGGTAATGACCTCTCAAAATTCCATTAAATTAGTTAGGCACGACCTGCCCTTTCTGAACCCATGCTGCGTCTGCCCAATGGGACAATTTCCATCCAGATGCCTCGCTATTTCTTCCTTGATGATAGATTCCAGCATCTTCCCTACTACCAAAGTTAAGCTCACTTGCCTATAATTACCCGCTTTCTGCCTACCTCCTTTTTTAAACGGTGTCACGTTTGCTAATTTCCAATCCGCTGGCACCAGTTCAATATCACCATTATGACCTAGATTTTGCAACTTCAAATCTCTCAATTGATTATGAGAGGCCGTGGTCATAGTGGAATCTTGTGATATCTTAAGCTATCTTTTGATGCTGATCATGTTTGATCTGGGTTTGCCTTGTGTTAGATGTGTCAGCAGCATTGCAGTTGGTCCCACTCTCGTTTAAGTCAGAAGAAGGTAATGGGTTCAAATTCCACCCTCGAGACCGAATCATTTAATCTAGACTAACACTCCAGTGCAGTATTTAGTAGAGTTACTATTTTCAACCATCTGCCCATCTTGGAATATGTAAAAGATCGTGTGCAGTTTTCCCAGTGACCTGACCAATATTTATCCCTCAACCAACATATCTATATAACAGATAAGTCTGTTCAAACCTCATTGCTTTTGGCAGGAGCTTGCTATGCACAAATTGGTTGCTGCATTTCCTAAATTGGTAACTACACTTCAAAAGCACTTCATTGGCAATAAAGCACTTTGGGGAATTCTGTGAGGGGGGCTGCAGGTGCAGACTTACAACCTTTCATCTTGCACCACTGCATTCCCAGCAGTCACCCTGACAGTTCTGTATGTGTGCAATTTTGTACATGGGTTAATCTAATGATGTAGAATTGCTAATCTTGGAACCAGTGTGTTTTATTTTGAATCAGTTACAGGTAGAGTTGAATAGATTCTCTCCTGATTACAGGTGGCCCATATGACAAAAAGTGAGATGCATTTGCAGGACACAATCTTTGTTGGCCCGGGTCTCCTCTTCCTGGACCAATACTTCAACAGTTTTATAAATGAGTACTTGGTTCTCTGGATTGCTTTGGTAAGTAGAGAGCAACAGTCATTAACCCCATGTCTTGCCTAAATCAGAGTTTGATTTATTACTTTCAGTTGCTTCTAAACTGCCCATAGATTCAAATCATTAAACAGAACACTAGTTAGCAGATTTGGTCTGCCATGAGGGACCTTGTCAAAGGCCTTACTGAAGTCCATGTAGACTGTAGACAACATCCACTGCCCTACCCTCATCAATCATCTTTGTCACTTCATCGAAAAACTCGATAAAGTTAATGAGACACAGCCTCCTCATAAAATCATGTTGCCTTTCGCCAATATGTCTACTTATTTCCAAGTGGGAGTGAATCCTCTCCAATAATTTCCCTACCACTGACCTAAGGCTCACTGGCCTGTATTTTCCAAAAAGGTTAGGAGGGGTTATTGGGTTACGGGGATAGGGTGGAAGTGACCCTCCTGACTCCTTGCTTAAGTTTCTTTCTACTTTGCTTGTATTCCATACTTGCTTTGTGTGTTCCCAGCCTTTTAGCCTTGACAAATGCTTCCTTTTTCTTTTTGACTAGGCTCGCAATATCTCTCGTTATCCAAGGTTCTCGAAACTTGCCATACTTATCCTTCATCCTTACAGGAACGTGCTGGTCCTGAAATCCTATCAACTTACACTTGAAAGCCTCCCACATGCCAGATGTTAACTTTCCTTCAAACATCTGCCCCCAATCTACATTCTTCAGTTCCAACCTAATATTGTTGTAATGTAGCCTTCCCCCAATTTAGCACCTTCACCTGAGGACTACACTAATCTTTATCCATCAATATCTTAAACTTACTGAATTGTGGTCACGAAGGAAGATGGTTGTGGTAGTTGAATGTCAATCATCTCAGTTCCTCAGGGTAGTGTCCGAGGCCCAACCATCTTCAACTGCATCATCACCGGCCATCTTCCAATATAAGATCTGAAGTAGGAATGTTCGCTGATGATTGTACAATGTTCACCATTCGCAATTGCTTAGACACTGAAGCTGCCCACGTGCAATTGCAGCAAAACTTGGACAATATCCAGGCTTGGGTTGATAAGTGGCAAGTAATATTTGCGCCACACAGTGCCAGGCAATGACCATCTCCAATAAGAGAGAATCAAACCATTGCCCCATGACATTCCATTACCGAATCCCTCGCTATCAACGTCCTGGGGTTTACCATTGACCAGATACTGAACTGGAGCAGCCACATAAATACTGTGGCTATAAAACAGGTACAAGGCGAGGAACCATGCGGCGAGTAACTCAACCTCCTGACTTCCATCCTGTTGTCAACCTTCCTGTCGTCCATCTATAAGGCACAAGTCAGGAATATTCTCCACTTAACCTGGATGAGTGCAGCTCCAACAACACTCGAAGCTCGTTACCATCCAGCTATCTATTTGATTGCTACCCCTTCCACAAACGCACAGTAGCAGCCATGAGTGCTATCTACAAGATGGACTGTAGGAACTCACCAAGGCTCCTTAGGCAGCACCTTCCAAACCCATGACCACTATTTAGAAGGGCAGCAGATACCGCAGGTGCACTATAATAAGGCCCTGAGTCTGGAGGAGAGGTGTGTTGTATTAGAGACCTGGGTCTGTTAAATTTAGGCACGCTGCAATCCAGCCTTGTGCAGGAGTGTTTTGTTCTAGATGGATGGTATGTTATAATGGGGCCTTGTGTCCGGTGATGGAAAAGTGGGTGCAGTAATGAGCTTCTTGCCTGGTGAGCGAGGTGTGCTTCATTGTTTGTTCACTGCATTAGATGAAAGCAGGGGTTTTGCAATGGGCTCCAGAACTTGATGATTTTGACTGCAGGGTGTTGCAACTTCCTTACATTCTTGCAAGTGTTGGTCATAAGTTGCCTTTAATAGTTTGAGGGAAGTCAAGTAATGGCAGGGCTATCAGTTGAATGCAAGATGTAGAGAAACTTAAAATTTTTACTTAACCAAATAAGCTGAGAGAGCCTGCAGAGCTTTGTTAAAGCTGGTTTATTTTTGTGGTAGTCACTGAGGTGGGCAGCAACAGTTTCACAGTGGACACTGCCTCACAGTGTCAGGGACCCGAATGACTGTCTATGTGGAGTTTGTACATTCTCCCCGTGTGTGTGAGTTGCTCTGGTTTCCTCCCACAGTCCAAAGATGTGCAGGTTAGGTGGATTGGCTATGCTAAATTGCTCTTTGTGTCCAAAATTGCCCTGAGTGTTGGTTGAATGGGGTTACTGGGTTATGGGGATAGGTTGGTGTGGACGTGGGTAGGGTGCTGTTTCCAAGAGCCGGTGCAGACTCGATGGGCCGAATGGCCTCCTGCACTGTAAATTCTATGTAACCGATAGAGGACATCAGTATTTAGGAATTCATTCCAGCTTTGGGTGCAAGACGATACTCGGTCTCTGTTGCTTCTGCAGACTCTGAACACTTCAGAGTTTCAAGCCCGGTGCACGCCTTGATCAGTGAAAACTGCTGCTTATTAACCCTTTCTAAGCCACAACCCACTGTGTGATCAGTGATATTACATTCTGATTGACCTAAACGAGGCGAGGCTATTTTCTAATCGATTTAATTAGTGTGATCAATCTGTGATTGTCAGCAAGGTGATGGTCATTGACTGTCGCTTCCCACTATTCCCTGACTGGGTCCTTACAATGTCCATGATGTATACGACCTCCTCCTCATTATAGATTGTTTCTGTTCCTTTAATGACATCTTGTTACGGGTCTGTTTTATGATATCCTACTTGCGCATTTGTTCAGGATAGGGGAAATGACCTGCCATGCCCTCATGAATGATGCCTTGAGCTCATTGTCTCTGATTTTGCTTCATTAGTACAAGTTCTTCACTAAATCAGACCTGTTTTTACAGAATATTTGCTAGGTGATAATTTTCTGTCTGTGGTCACTGGTACTTAAAACAAAAGGTGGGTTGTGAAGTTGCTTATAACCTTAAAACCTAATACAAAAGATTACAAAGGTACTAAAAGTTTTGCAGTGTCTAAAATATAAATGTATAGCAATAATCTGTTTAAAGTGAGTTAAAGTCCCCTTATACATTCAATTACTGCATAGTTTTGAGTGATAAAAGTCTAAAAGGATTATACAATTACAAAACTAATCACTGTTCCACAACTCTGTAAGGAATATTTTGAACTAAATGGAAATACTTTTCTTCTCAAACACTACGAATTAAAACTAACAATGTAGAATACAGCTTTGTTATTTCCTCCTTTCTGTACAATAAGTCTCTTCTAACTTTGCTGTGCTGGTAACACCACATTTCGATATGGTTTTAATGTGTGAGGATGTAGACTTCACCGATCAACCTTGCAAGTTCTTGCAATGTGGCTCTGTGAAATGGAAAGGAGTACAACAGGGGCCTCTCTAGCAGTTTTGTAATTAACTCAATAATGAGTCACTTTTATCCTGACTAAAATCCTGTGGTACATTTCTGTCGTGAAGCTAAGCAGAGCCGCATACTATATTCTGAAGTCCTCTATTGGTTGCAATTGAAACAATAATATAATAGGTTAATCAATTGATAAACTGTGCGTAAACTAAAATAATAATCGGAAATGAATTTCCCGCCACAAAGCCCTGACTGATCTACCATATTCTACCTCTGCAGATTTGAGGCATTCCAAAACTCTTATGATTTTACCTCCAATTCAGAGACTAAGAATTCTGATCGACACAAGTTCATATTAAACCCAACATCTTTATTGAGTATTCGGAATAAAATAGTTTCAATTAAACGTTCCCCAAAGGTCAATTTGACATGACTGTAGGTCACTTGGGAGTGAACGTTGACCTAGATTATCCTGCTTTGTTCACTGGGACTCTTCCCTTCCAGAAAAGTCTTTCCAGAGTGCTCTTGTGTGAGATGGTTTCAGGATTGGACAAACTAAATACAGTTTTTGAAAGAGCTCATCTGGATGTGAATTGGTTTGTTGGGTACATGATTGGCTGTTGGTTGGTTAGCATATTCCTGGTGTTTTCCATTGGCTTGGCCATATAAGGAGTTCTTTCTGTCTCACTGTGATTACCTTTCTGGCTCTTATCAGTTTGCTGTGATTAAATGCCCCAATTCAATGTAAATTGTCCTATTCAATTCCGTATCACTGCAATTAGTGAATATTGATGTAATGAGCAAGTATCGCATCCACCATAACACTGTTCTTCACTTGTAGCTAGTCTGGTAACCCGTTCCATAGACTCTACCGCCCATGTAGTAACTACATTGCTCCTGGTAAAGCAAGTCTTGATTTTAAAATTCTTATTCTTGTTCTCAAATCCTTACGTGGCTTTGTTCCTCCTTTTTCTGTAATCTCCTACAGCCCCACAGACCCTTTGTGATATCCATGCTCATCTAATTTTGAAATAAAAGCAGAAAGTGCTGGGCAAACTCAATCGGTCTGGCGTCAGAGTTGAAGTTTTGAATCCAATATGGCTCTTCAGAGCTGAAGAGGTAGAAATATGATGGGCGGTTTATGCTGTTGACAAGGGAAGGGTGGAGCAAAATAGGTCGGGGATAGGTTGGCGGTCAGGAGAGAGAAAATGACAAAGATTTCATGGACACAAAGGGAGTGTTCAAGACTAAAGCAGGTACTAATAGTGGCATAAAGATCAGAAAGCAGAATGTGTTGCTAGCAGATCAAAGATCAGCATTTTCTGAAAGAAGAGCATGAAAGTAAGTTCTAGACTTGGGCGAGAAGTGGGGGAAACATTTAAGTGGGGGACAGAGTTCATGGTGAAATGTCTAACCGGAAGATGAGGTGCTGTTCCTCCTGTTTGTATTGGGCTTCACTGGAACATTGCAGCAGGCAGAGGATGGAAGATGGTGAATTAAAATGTCAAAGGCAGGATGATAGTATGAGAAATGAGCAATAGCAGTGTTTCTCACAATAGGGGGTCATGCTTGTGGACTGAGCCATTCTGCGCTTGGTCTCTCCAGTGCAGAGCCTGCCCCACTATGAGCAGTGATTGGCCTGAATTGAAAGAAGTACAAATAGAATTATGGTTGCGGCTATGCGGAGCTAAGTCGCACATTCGGCAGCTCCCGCAAAAAACGGACTTTTGGCTCTTTTCAGGGCCCCCAACGGAATTTTTTCGACGTTTCCTGCTGTGGGAAGGAGAGTACAATAGTTCCCCGACAGTATATGGCCTTTACCAGGAGCGGGGAGACTAATAAAAGTGGTGGTGAACCCGGAGAAGGAGCAAGGGAAGAACAAAATGGTGGCGGGCGGGGACCAGGCAGCGTGGATGCAGTGGGCGCAGGAGCAACAGGAGGTTATCCAGCGCTGCTTCAGGGAGATTAAAGCGGACCTGCTTGAGCCGATGAAACCTTCTATCGATAAGCTGCTGGAGGCACAGACGGCCCAGGGGCCCGACAAAAGATCTCCAACAGCGAGGACGAGATCTTAGGCCTGGCGCTAAAGGTCGAGGCGCTCCACAAGAAATGGCAGGAGTGGTTCGAGGAGATGGAGAATCGGTCGAGGCGGAAGAACTTGCCGATTCTGGGCCTCCCGGAGGGGCTGGACGTGGGGTCCTATGTGGTCACCATGTTGAACTCGCTGATGGGAGCGGGGTCCTTCCAGGGGCCCCTGGAGCTGGAAGGGGCCCATAGAGTGCTGGTGAGGAGGCCCAAGGTTAACGAGCCGTGCTGGTGCATTTCATCGGTTCGCTGATCGGGAGTGTGTGCTCAGGTGGGTCAAGAAGGAGAGGAGCAGCAGGTGGGGGAATGCGGAGGTTCGAATATACCAGGGCTGGATTGCGGAGGTGGCGAAGAGGAGGGCCGGGTACAATCGAGCGAAGGCGGTGCTGCACAGGAAGGGAGTGAAGTTTGGCATGCTGCAGCCGGCGTGACTGTGGGTCACCTACAAGGACCAGCACCATTATTTTGAGTCTCTGGAGGAGGCGTGGGCCTTTGTTCAGGCTGAGAAGTTGGACACAGATTGAGGGTCGGGATGGGCGTTTGGGGATTGCGGTTGATATGTTACTTTTTGAGGGGGGGGTCCTTTGGCCTTGTTTTTTTCTTTCTGGTTCGGTGAGGGTGGGTAGGGTGGGTTGGGCACTGTTTTGGTTGGGTTGGTCGGGGGGGGCTCTTGGAGGGGGGGTAAGCAAATGGAACAGGGGTGGATGGCTGGCAATGAGATGGGGCCCCGCGGGGGATGGGGAGGCCTGAGTCAGGGGGGGAGGGGACTGAGCCTGTAAAAGGAGCTGCGTCAGAGGCCGGGTAGGTGGAAAGCGCGGGCCTTTTTCCCGCGCTGAAGACTGGAGGGGCCGGGGTGGGGAAGCGAGGGTTGTGTCCCGCGCTTGGGATGGAAGGGGGAGGTGGAGAGCCTGCGGAAGGGGAATGGAAGAGGAGGGTGTGTCACACAATGGGAAGAGTCGAAGGAGAGGTGGGAGTGGCCGGGGCCAGCAGGAGTCAGCTGACTTCCGGAAGTGCAATGGGGGAGTAAAGCAGCTAGGATGGGTCCTAGCTGGGGGGGGGGGGGGGGGGGGGGGGGGAATCGAGTTGCTGCTATGGTCAAGGGGGAGCTGGAGTGAGTGGTGGGGGTTGAGACGGGGGTCTGCCGCCGTGGGGTGCGGGCGCGTGGCTGGCCGAGGAGGGGTTATGGCTAGTTGGCGGGAGAGGGGAGCGGGTAGCCCCCTGATCCGGCTGATAACCTGGAATGTAAGGGGACTGAACGGGCCGGTCAAGCGGGCCCGCGTGTTCGTGCACCTGAAGGCGGATGTGGTCATGCTCCAGGAGACACCTGAAGGTGGCAGACCAGGTACGATTGAGGAAAGGGTGGGTAGGTCAGGTGTTTCATTCGGGGCTGGATGCCAAAAATCGAGGGGTGGCGATCTTGGTGGGAAAGAAGATGTTGTTCGAGGCGTCGAGCATTTTGGCAGACAATGGCGGTAGGTACATAATGGTAAGTGGTAAGCTGCAGGGAGAGAGGGTGGTACTGGTCAATGTGTACGCCCCGAAGTGGGACGATGCGGGTTTTATGCGGCGCATGTTGGGCCGGATAAAAGGGCCCTAGGGAATTTTCATTCTTCTCACATGTCCATAAGGCTTATTCCCGGATCGACTTTTTTATTTTGAGCAGGGCGCTGATTGCGAGAGTAGAGGATACCGAGTACTCGGCGATAGCCATTTTGGATCATGCCCCGCATTGGGTGGACTTAGAGCTGGGGGAGGAGAGGGACCAGCGCCCATTGTGGCGCTTGGAGGTGGGGCTGTTGGCGGACAAGGAGGTGGGTGAGCGGGTCCGAGGAAGCATAGAGAAGGTACCTGGAGGCCAACGATAACGGGGAGGTCCGAGTGGGGATGGTATGGGAGGTGCTGAAGGCGGTGGTTAGGGGAGAGCTGTTCTCCATTAGGGACCACAAGGAGAGGAGGGAGCAGAGGGAGAGGCTGGTGGGGGAGATGGTGAGGGTAGACAGGAGGTATGCGGAGGTGCCTGAGGAAGGACTGTTGAGGAAGAGGCGCAGCCTCCAGGCCGAATTCGACCTGGTGACGATCAGGAAGGCGGAGGTGCAGTGGAGGAAGGCCCAAGGGGCAATTTATGAGTATGGGGAAAAGGCAAGCCGAATGCTGGCGCATCAGCTTCGGAAGCGGGACGCAGCTAGGGAGATCGGGGGAGTTAAGGACAGGGGAGGGAGTGGGGTTGGCATCAATGGGGTCTTCAGGGACTTTTATGAGGAACTGTATCGGTCCGGGCCCCCACTGGAGGAGGGAGGGATAGGCCGCTTTCTGGACCAATTGAGGTTTCCGAAGGTGCAGGAGGGACTGGTGGCGGGATTGGGGCCCCGATTGGGCTGGAGGAGCTGACCAAAGGGATAGGGAACATGCAGGTGGGGAAGGCACCGGGCCGGACGGTTTCCCGGTTGAATTCTAAAATTCTAAAAATGTATGGACCTGTTGGGCCCGTTGTTACTTAGGACCTTCAATGAGGCAAGGGAGGGGGGGCATTGTCCCCGACGATGTCCAGGGCACTGATCTACTTGATCCTGAAGCGGGACAAGGATCCCCTGCAGTGAGGGTCTTGTAGGCCGATTTTGTTGCTAAACGTAGATGCCAAGGTGCTGGCAAAGGTCTTGGCCTTGAGGATTGTGTGCCGCAGGTCATCCACGAAGACCAGACTGGGTTCGTGAAGGGGAGGCAGTTGAACGCGAATGTGCGGAGGCTTCTGAACGTTATCATGATGCCGGCGAGAGAGAGGGAGGCGGAGATAGTGGTGGCGATGGACTGAGAAAGCCTTCGATAGGGTAATGTGGGTGTACCTGTGGGAGGTGCTGAAGAGGTTTGGGGAGGGGTTTGTCAGGTGGGTTAGGTTGTTGTTTGAGGTCCCGATGGCGAGTGTGGCCATGAACAGGAGGAGGTCTGAGTATTTTCGGTTGCACCGAGGGGCGAGGCAGGGGTGTCCCCTGTCCCCCCTGCTCTTCGCACTGGCGATTGAACCCCTGGCTATGGCACTGAGGGAGTCGAGGAACTGGGGTGGGGAGGAGCATAGGGTGTCGCTCTGTGCGGACGACTTGCTGCTGTATGTGGCGGACCCGGTGGGGGAAATGCCGGTGGTAATGAGGATCCTCGGGGAATTCGGGGATTTCTCTGGGTACAAGCTCAACATGGGGAAGAGCGAGCTGTTCGTGGTTCACCCAGGGGACCAGGAGAGGGGGATTGGCGAGCTCCCACTAAAAAGGGCGGAGAGGAGCTTCAGGTATTTGGAGGTCCAGGTGGCCATGAGCTGGGGGGCCCTGCGTAGACTTAATTTCACGAGGCTGGTGGAGCAAATAGAGGAGGAGTTCAAGAGGTGGGACGCGTTGCCGCTGTCTTTGGCGGGTAGGGTGCAGTCAGTCAAAATGACGGTGCTCCCAAGGTTTTTGTTCCTGTTCCACTGCCTCCCCGTGTTTATCCCGAAGGCCTTTTTAAGGCGGGTCATCGGGAGCATAATGGGGATTGTGTTGGCGCGAGGGACTGCATGGAAGAGGCTGGAGACGGCGTCTTGTGAGGGTACGAGTCTGGCAATGGTGCCGCTGCTGCTCCCTCCAAGGAGGTATACCACGAGCCCGGTAGTGGCGGTTGCCCTCAAAACCTGGGGGCAGCGACGGCGGCACAGGGGGGAAGTTGGGGCCTCGGTGTGGACCCCAGTACGGGGGAACCACCGGTTCGTCCCAGGGAGAACAGATGGAGGGTTTTCGGGGTGGCACAGGGCAGGGATACGAAGATTGGGAGACCTGTTTGTGGACGGGAAGTTCGCGAGCCTGGGTGAGCTGGAGGAGAAGTATGGGCTCCACCCTGGCGAACACCTTCAGGTACTTACAGATAAGGGCGTTTGCCAGGCGGCAGGTGATGGAATTTGCGCGGCTGCTGCCACGCACGGTACAGGACAGGGTGCTCTCGGGGGGCGGGGGGGAGATATCTCGGAAATTTACCAGGTGATGCAGGAGGAGGCGGAGGCCTCGGTGGTGGAGGTGAAAGGTAAGTGGGAGGAGGAGTTGGGAGAGGAGATCGAGGAAGGGACGTGGGCAGATGCCCTAGGGAGGGTGAACTCTGCGCACGAAGAGGAAATGTTCAGCCTCATACAGTTTAAGGTGCTGCACAGGGCACACATGACCGGGACAAGGATGAGCCGGTTCTTTGGGGGCGAGGACAGGTGTGTTAGGTGCTTGGGGAGCCCAGCAAATCACACCCATATGTTCTGGGCATGCCCAGCGCTGGAGGAATTTTGGAGAAGTGTAGCGAGGACGGTGTCGAGGGTGGTAGATTCCAGGGTCAAGCCGGGCTGGGGGCACGCAATATTTGGGGTTGCAGGGGAGCCGGGAGTGCAGGAGGCGGAAGTGGCCGGTATTCTGGCCTTTGCATCCCTGGTAGCCCAGCGCAGGATTCTCCTTCAGTGGAAGGATGCGAGGCCCCCAAGCGTGGAATCCGGGATCAACGATATTGCGGGGTTTATTAAGTTGGAGAGGGTGAGATTTGCCTTGAGAGGGTCGGTACAAGGGTACTTTAGGTGGTGGCAACCGTTCTTAGACTTCCTGGCAGAACGGTAGTCAATGGCAGCAGCAACTCGGGGGGGGGGGGGGGGTTTACTTTATCTTTGTTTTTGTTTATTTACACTGGGGGGTCTGAGGGGGTGTATATATTTGCTGTGTTTGCTTTGTGTTAAGTCGGAGGGTTGCTTTTTAGGACTGTGTTTTGTACTTAATTAACCCTGTTGGGTTCCTTTTTCATTTTGTTACTGATATCCTATGAAAATCTTAATAGAAATTATTTTTTTTTTTTTTTAAAGAAGTACAAATAAATTGCTGCCTCATCAGGAAGGATTGTTTGGGGCTTTGTATGGAGGAGGTAATGGGGCAGGTGTTAAATAGAAACATAGAAAAATAGGAGCAAGAGGAGGTTATTCGACCCTTCACGCCTGATCATCCAACTCAGCAGCCTGATCCCACTCCCCCCACCCAAATATCCTTGGATTCCCTTCGCTCCAAGTGTTCTATCTAACTGCTTCTTGAAAACGTACAATGTTTTGGTTTAACTACTTCCTGTGGTAACAAATTCTACAGGCTCACCACTCTTGGTGAAGAAATTTCTCTTCATCTCTGTCCTAAATGGTCTACCCCGTATCCTCAGGTTTGTGACCTCTGGTTCTGGACACCCCACCATCGGGAACATCCTTCTGACTCAATATCTGCTCGTGCGCCAGTCTTGCCATCCAGGAATCAGTTTGGTAAACCTTCGCTGCACTCCCTCTGTAGCTGACAACACTGGGTGTACTTACACCACATGGACTGCAGCAGTTCAAGAAGATGGCTTGCCACCACCTTCTCAGTGCCAATTAGGGATGGATAATAAATGCTGGCCTAGCAGCAATCCAGACAGTAAGGAGGTGTTAGTTTTGGAGGGGATGCAGATTCCCCTCCAATGACACTGGCAGTTAGAGGGTTAATTTAAGACCTAGGCTTGTATTCTTGAGTGCAGGAGATGAAGAAACTATTTCCTTTACTGAGGCAATTCAGAACAAGGAGACAAAATGTTAATTAGAACTGAGACCCTTCAGCGAAATCAGGCTGCACTTTCCCCATGCTCCCCCACCCTTCTCCATAAACATGTAACTTAAATCCCTGAACATTTACTTCAAATTTAAAATGTGCAATGCTAAAATGAGATATAAATAGCCTGGAACATATTGGACAAAGTCCCCAACTAATTATACACAAAGACACCAAGTCCCATCATCGAAGATATCAGGCTGTGACTTACTCCAATCTCATTTTGTGTACAGGGGAATGGTGGCGTGGGTACACGAGCCAAACAGTGCCTGGTGCTAATGTGACAATGGGCCTTATTTGCTTCAGCTGTTGTCAAACAAATTAGAATTGAACGGTGAACCCTTGAGTTTGTAGATTGCTCCCATGCAGTAGACATCACAGATAATAGTTGCATGAAAATACTGCCTCAGTTACAATGGATGCTAGTTCATTCATGAATACTTTGTGAAGCTGTGAAAGAGACCCTCACAATATCTCACATGCGTACCATGAAATTAAAGTTTGGTTCTGAGCTGCTCTCTGCGGATTGGAACTGATATTGGAGGTCAGGATGATGACGTTTTCCCTGGTGTCTGAACATTACACCATGAGGCTGCTGAGCAGATGCTGACCCTTGTGATGGGTGTTCTTTGTCTGCCACTAAGTGAATACTTTCACAGGATTCCTCAGTACTCAGCTTCTAAGTTTTTATTATCTGAAGATTGTAGATGCACCCTTGTAGTTACACGATCAGGATCCTCACTCACTATTCTAGAAGAGAATGGGGTAGCAGGTCAAGATGTATGTCAAGTTACTCGGGCCACTGCATTCATTTTCTGACTGGCTTTTTTTGTTTCTCTTTGACACACAGGTCTGGTCTCTCTTTGACCTAATCCGTTACTCAGTGGGTGTCTGTAATCAGATTGCTTCCCACCTTCACATTAACATCTTCAAAATCAGTCCCCCCTCATCGCCAGTCAACATCCAGGAGCAGAACCATCACAAGTGACTTAAACCATTGTGCTCAATGAGAGAGAACTCCAGCACACAACTGAGAGAATGTACATAGAAAAATATGGAATTGGGAGAAAAAGTGAACACGTTATTAATTTATGGTTCAATCATTGTGTGCACTTTTTTGTTTTGTTTAAGCTTCAGTTTCTGAATGAAGCCTAACACTCCTAAACTAGCTGACTGATGGGAAGGATTGACTCACCCCTGCATGCATGTCTCCTGTAACACTGGCAGCTCAGGAACCAACAATGATGGGCGTCTACTCTGTATGGAACCAAATTAAAATAAGATGCACTGGTGTGTTCAACCCCTTTGGTCTGATGTAGCTGCAGGCTGTCGACAGGCCTGGTACAGTACTCTAGGTTTGGTAATAAACTTAATGGAAGTTCCTGCAACTTAACTACCTTGGGAAAATCAGATGAGCCATATCACAGTGAGAACTGCAGAGAGGAAATGTTTTGTGCCAGGCTGGAACCTTGCAGGCAGCAACTAGGAATGGGAAGTACAAAAACATGGTTGTTTTGGCATTTAACAACCTAATGAGTTGTCTTAATTTAAAGGGTGACACTAACTCCTGTGGTGTCCATGGATTATAAAAGTTTTGCAATGTTCTTTGGACCATGCCCTGATTATACCAATAAAGCTGTCTTCGAGATGCTGCTGTTAATGCTCAAGCTGTACAGGGGTGGGTAATTAAAGGGAAGGGCCTAATTTGGGCTGAACTGGCACTTTAAGGAGCAGAATCTGTATAGCGTTTATACTTTGTTCGCTCTGCTTATTTGCTATTCTTCCAGTCTTGTGTTCATTTTTATCAAAAATAGTGCTTTCAGTTTCAAACATTGATGACTAGGGCATCCAGTAATCCCATAACCCCTTTCACCCGCCTCATAGATGTGTTGCTCCCAAGGTCAGCCTCCTGCACTTTCCTCGTGATCTGAATCCAAAGCACTTTCTGTTTCTAAGCTAGTGCTGTTATTAAAGGAATGAATTTGTAACATTCACCGAGGGGCTTGCACTGAGGTGTCTTCACTTTCGGGGAATTCTTCCAAGAAAAACAGATTTCTCATTCCTTGAATGTTAAGAATATGTGCTTTCCCCCTTGACCAGTATTGGTTTTTAGGCTTAAATATCACTGAAGGATGCAGTGACCAACATCCTGCCTGTGGAATCTGAGCAGGCACTGGGCCTAACCTAACCCTGTACATCTGCTTATAATTTTACAGGACTGATAATTCTTCACACCAGTACACTCGAATCTTTACTGTGTGTGGGTAATACGCCAGTACTCCTGTATTTAAAAAGTGATCCTCCATAATTTTGAGGGTTCCTGTTGACCTCTGGTGAACAGGAAATGTTTTATCCATCTGAACTTGCACCTTGCAAGCCTTTACCTCACAGATGGACATAATCAAACTTAAAAAGTGTTCAAATGTCAAGTTGATGGCAGTTGTGCAGATTCCAATGCTGTGTATCTGAGAATTACTATGCTTTCTGACACATGCTGGTTTGGCATGAAGATGAGTGATGACAAGCTGACGCTAAAGCCTGGAGTGTGAGATTCCAGGTCAGCACAAGTTTTTCCTGTCATTAATAGGAGGTAGCTGCTGAAAAGGCTTCAAATACAGAAGTGGCAAAAGCTTCAACGTTGTTTCTCACCTTCACCAGACAGCCAACGATGTGCAGCTCCCACCACCTGGCGAGTAACATGGGATTTGTTTAACAGAGTACATCACACTTTTTTTTAAACTAATGAAGTGTGATCAGTTCTTTTGCCATTTGTCTGGATAACTTTGTTCTGTAGTATACCCCCATTGTTGCCTGTGGTTCTAAATCTTGTTTTCAGTGGCATTTGTCAAGTTCTAATTTTGTTTTGTCATGCAGAAGCTAACAGGTCTGGGATACGGGCACTATCGAAAGAAGCTGTGGGTTGGTGCCTGTACCAGGACCAATCTTTGCCTATAAATCTATTGCATAGAGGAAAGATGCAATAAAGTTGGCCTGTCTGTACATGCTGCCTATGTTCATTAGGAGCTTTGCCATATACCTGCTCTTGTTCCCATGTATCAGGACAAGGAAAACTGGCAATAATTAGAAGCAAAAGCATCTCTGAGCTAAATGTATCACTTTGTTACTACTTTCTTTTGATACCAGGGAGCCTTGCTTTAACTAGAAAATGATGTAAACTCCTATGACTATCATACAGTAACTGGAGAACAAGCTTGTTCTTCTTGATCTCCCTGTGGACAGTGATCTACAAGAGTATCAACTTTCCAGTAAATTACTTCTGAGTTTAAAAGAGATGGTTAATTTTTCTCATATGTAATTATTTTGATTGTGCATTTGCAGAGCATATACTTTGGCTTATTGAAGAGCTTTTTCTGAGCATATACTGTCACAGTACTGTGAATAGTACAGGGCCGTGGCTGATAGTACAGGGGTGGGGACAGCACTGCACTGGCCCTGAAGTGATTTTGAAGGAGATTAAATGTCAGGTGTCTTTGGCCTCTTGGATAATTCTGAATATAACAATTTCTGTTGTAATGGGAATTGGCATTTTCGTGGGATTTCTTGCATTGTGGTAAAAGGTGCTGGGCATGCAGCCAATTCACATCAGTGAAAATGCCCAAACTTTGCAAGAATCTGACACCAGTAAACTGTCCGTGGCACCATTTACAATTAATTATTGCCTTGAAATAACATTGAACAGTTGCCACAAGTATTATATCTGGATTTCTGACAGTTTGTAACCCTTGTGCAGTGCTGTCCTGTATTGTTTTCACATTGATGGGATGGGAGATTAATCTTGAGTAAAATACTGAAAGGTTCACTTTTTGGTTAGTTAAGTGTTGAGTTTGCACTCCTGAAATAAGCCCAGCCACAGCCCTGTCTCTCACCACATTTAATGCCACATGATTTATAACATGAACCAAAGCATTTCTCTTACCTTTGTCCCTTTTCTTGGACTTGGCTGTTTCTGCACTAAGTATTGTAACTGGAAGAATCTAATGAGGTGTTATACAACAGGAATGATCCAATGAGATGTTGTGTAAGAGATCCTCCAATGTACCAGCCCCATTTATTTGGAGCAACTGGATATAATGGAAAATTAATTTCTTTTGCAGAAATTTTGTTTTGAGAACCTACAGGGGACTCGCACATAATTGTGACTGATGAGCCTCTTGATTTTACTCTCGTGCTTAATTGTAATTTTTTTGTTCTTTCTAAATAAAAATAAATACCAAGTGCATGGTAAGTGTATGTTGTGGTCCAATTATACATTAATAGCCTTCAAACAATCCAATACATTTTTTTGCCACTCCCCCTCTTGCCCTCCTTGTCCATAAATACTCAGCTTCTCTGAAGTCCCTGCCCTTGCTTCAAAGTGACCAGTCCCATACTGCATGGTGAAATCTTAATGCAGTAAGATCAGTGCAGCTGGTCAATAGATGTGACTTTGCCAATATTGCTGACATAACAAGGCCTATTTACACTTACATGGGTTGTTTCAAACTGTGTCTGGCAAAATCAGTTGGTATGGTGCTTTATGGAACAAAAATGTACAATGTTTTGGCAGAAGACTATTGTTCAGACTACCAAGAGACCTCGATGCCAAAATGACCAGCTTCAGCGATTCTTCATCAGACAGCGGCAAAAACATGTATACTCATTATGTCACATCAGCAAAAATGGATGAAATGCCCATGAATTTTAATATGCCATCTGTGGGGTGGAAAGGTTCAAAAGCAGCTCCAGTGCAAACTAGACGATGTCGCCTGAATGGCTGTGACAACGTACTTAAAGCCGATGCTGACCAAGTTTCCTGCAGGAGTTTTTGTGCATGTTGTGACAACGATCGGGTGCATGAGGAATGTGCCGTAATGAAGGACATAGCTGTTGGATCCCAATTTTCAAAACGGCGGCTACCCACGCACAATTCACATTTTATGCTCAGCATATCGGTTCAGTACTATTGGAATTTTTTTGAAGCTTCAAATATAGGCTTGTAAGTGATCTATAAGATGTTGTACATAATAAAATTAATTATACTGAGGTAGGGTGAAGATAGAATGACTAACCAGGTGGCAGAATTGAGTATTTTATTGTAGTTAATTTCAGCAACACAATGAGCAAGCAAAGCACTGAAAAGTTAAATCTTTGATACAATAACATGAAAGCAGCTTTAAAACTAACCAGCATTTTAAAATTGCAAATATAAGCTCAGTTACTGCTGCAAAAGCATAATCAGCCGTCGAATAGCTTCCATTCAGTGTGAAAGTTTTGTATTCACTGAATAACATCACATTAGCATTGACTGCAGAGACTTCCGCACTGATGCCATCTCCTGCTGTTGCTGCATGGTGGAACAGAGAGCATGTAACTAATCAACAGAAATACAAACTATTTGGTTACTCTTATGTTTCCGCCTGGAGGGGTTGGTCCAACTATTTTTACGTGTCTCTAACATGTTGCATCAACTGGATTTAGATTGGCTGCCTTCATGTTGGCAGAACAGCCCAAGTCCACACCCCTCATTTACTTGTGAAAGATGTCATCGATTTACTTGTCAATTAGCAGACGCTTCTGTGCTCCACATTCTGTACATGTACAGCTTCCCCATGTTAATTTGGCAATTATGTATGTAGCAGTCCTGGTGCTGTAACCCATCTGAGAGATCCCACCACACATGCACCATATTAAGTTCTCAATTCATTCTAAATTTTATCCAATTAATGAAAAAATATTGCACTAAATTACAATTATCTTCCAAAGGTTCTGACTTTTAAGTGCAACAGACGCCTGGTACAACACAACAGGAAGGATATACTGGGTGATGTGTGCAGGAGTTAGACCATTTTAGCCTCTTCAGCTGTTCCAACATTTAATCAGATCAAGGGTTAGCTGTATTGTAGCTACATTAACCCACTTTCTTTCAGTAATGGTCACTGTTGGTATTGATTTTTACAACTGAGTAAAGTTCTGACATCTCCCCTGAATGGCTGACTACCAATTTTAAGATTAAAATTGGGCGATCTCTAGCAAGACAGTCCCACAAATTGGTGGGGATGTTGCATTTTTTCAGGGAGGTGTTGAGGGCATCCCTGAAAGGTTTCCTCTGCCTTCCTGGTAATCGGTGAAGATGACAGAGCTTGGAGCAGAGAACTTTTTTGGGGAGTCTTGTGTCAGGCATGCAGCTGATGTGGTCTGCTGAACACAGCTGATTAGCCATAACCAGTGCCTCCAGACTGGTCCCTCCAAAATCAGCCTTGCCTAAATATAAAAGCTTTGTTCCTTCTTCCTCACAAAACTTATATTAAAATCAATCTTTTCATTTCCCTGCCTTTTGTCCTGCAGTATTTATCGCCCAATCATGCTCAGCTTGTAGCCAAACCTCAATGATGCCTTTAAGTTGAATTTGTGCTTCTAATTTAGTTTTATTCCACATGCTACTTGCATTAAAGCAGCCTATTACAATGACCTACCAAAGCAATTAACCACCAATTAAGTACTTTAACAAATAAATATTCCATTGAAGAGTCTCTCTACAAGAAGGATGAGCCATCTCCGACTCATTTTTTATTCTTTCATGGGATATGGGCATTGCTGGTAAGACGAGCATTTGTTGCCCATCCCTAATTTCCTTTGAACTGAGTGGCTTGCTCAACCATTTCAGTGTCAACCACATTGCTATGGGTCCGGAGTCACATGTAGGCCAGACCAGGTAAGGGTGGCAGATTTCTTTCTCTGTGTCTAAAGGACATTTGTGATCCAACTGGTATTTTTACCACAACCAATGAGAGTTTTATATTCAATCTAAATTCCACTAGTTACTATGATGGCTGGTATTTGAACCCTAGAGTTGCAGCCTGGGCTTCTGGATTACTAGTCCAGTGACATTACCATTATGTAACCAGCTCCAGGGAAACCTATGGGACTAAAAGGCTGGGTGCCCTGAACCCATGACTGCACCCTAAGGTCTTAAAAGAAGTAGATGCCGAGATGGTGGATGTAATCTTCCAAAGCTCACGAGTTTCTGGAAAGATCTCAGCGGATTGGGAAAACCATAAATGAACACCTCTCTTCTATGAGGGAGACACTAGGAAATAGGCCAGTTAGTCAAACTGGAAAAATACTGGAATCCACTGTTAAAGAAGCAGAACATTTTGAAAATCATAATGCAATTGAGCAAAGTAAACTTGGCTTTGTGAAGTGGCGATTGTGTTTGACAAATTTATTTTGAAGATGTAAGAAGCAGGGTGGATAAAGGGGAACTAGTAGATGCAGTGTATTTGGATTTCCAAAAGGCATTTGATAAGATTCCATATTAAAGGTTACTTAACGACATAAGGTATGCAGTAAACTCATGGTATTGGAGGTAATATATTAGTATGGATCAAAGATTGGCTCATGCACACGAAATAGAGTCTGGATAAATAGGTCACTTTGTGGTTGGCAAATTAATTGGTGGAGATCCATAGGATTCAGTGCTCGAGCATCAACTATTTATAATCCATATCAATGACTTAGATGAAGGGACAGACTGTATTGTTGCCAAATTAGCTATGAGGAGGATACAAACGGCTGGATTCTACGGTCGTCGACGCCGAAATCGCGTTCGGTGACTGGCCAGAAAATCCAAGTTTCCAACCAAATTGGAGGTGGCGCCTCTTCCGCGATGCTCCACCCCATCCAAAGTGGCATACTCTAGGAGTACATCGTGTCACATATCGACAGCCTCAGGACATTGCCTGAAGCCTGCCCTGATGCTTCGCCCCCCCCCCCCCCCCCCCTCCACCAACCGAGTTCCTGACGGCATGGAACACGTGTGGTCTCACCCGTTGGGTACTCGGCGTGGCAGCTGCGGACTAAGTCATGCACATGCGCGACCACGGCAATTCCCCAGGGGGTATCGGCAGCTAGAGCCGGATGCTCTCTGCTGCCGTCCTGCTTGCCCCCAGCAAAACACGGAATCAGTGGCCGTTTTACGACAATTTTTCTGCCGTAAAATGTCACCGTTCCCATGTCTGCATGGGGACATCACCCCAGAATCGGAGAATCCAGCCCAAAGAGTTTACAAAGTGTGATGAATGAAAAAAATGGTTTTATTTTATATTTTGTTGTAGTAAGATTATTAAAACTCCTGGGTTCAAATACATACAGACAGTGTGTGCTGAAGCTGTAATTTAGATGTTGTAACAGTGAGGGAATCATTTATGCTAGCCATTTACTTGTTTACAGAAACAATGGCTAATGGAATATTGTTCATAGAAAGGAGATTCCCTGGGTGCAGATAATTAATGAGGGATGATGTTTCATCTTAGCTAAGTAAGCCATGGAACATCTTAGTGGGATACAGATGATGTAATTAATGGGAGGAGCCAGGTCTGTCAGCGGTTTTGGCAGTTTTACCATAGGATTTGAGTGACAAGATAGAAGGATCTTCGCATTGTTCTTGAAAGGGTCCCTCTCCAAAGGTCTGCACAGAGAACAGCAAGAAAATCTAGGGGAGTTTCACAGCAACTTCATTGCAGTGTTAATGTAAGCCTACTTGTGACAATAATAAATATTATTGTTATTGCTAACTTTATTTATGAGTAGATTTTAAAATGTATTGGCTTGCTTAGTTGGATTATATATAGTTGCAGGTGTAGATAGTGAGTTGAAGTGTTTCCTTTTATTTAAGAACTGTTTAACTGTTAATTGTCAAGTTATTTCTTTAATATTAATATGGTTGATTCAGTGTTTAAATTAAAGTTTGTTTTAACATAAATATACCTAATTGGTCTGAGTCATCACTCCTGGAGTGAAGTGTCCTTTTCACACTTCTGCAAATTGTCTGGGGTTTCTTGTCCAGTGCCCTAACAAAAATTGGGGTCTGGTATTATCATAACAAAAGGGATAAATAGATGAGTGGACAAAGATTTTGGCAAATGGTAACTTATCAAAAATACCTTTTTGAAAAAAAAACACTGCATCTACAAGTTTATCTACCATGCTTAATACATCCTCAAAATAAATTTGTCCACTTTGGAGGGAAGAATAGAAAAACAGAATATTATTTAAATGGTGCGAGACTGCAGAACGCTGTGAAACAGAGGGATCTGGGTGTCCTTCTACAGGAATCACAAAATGTCAGCATACAGGTACAGCAGGTAATTAGAAAGGCAAATCGAATGTTGGTCTTTATTGCAAGAGGGATGAAGCAGAAAAGTAGAGAAGTCTTGTTGCAGCTGGACAGGGCCCTGGCGAGACCACACATGGAGGACTACAAAGAACAATACAGCACAGGAACAGGCCCTTCGGCCCTCCAAGCCTGTACCGGTAACGATACCACCCTTGGCCAAAACCCTCAGCACTTCCTAGAGCCGTATCCCTCTATACCCATATATTTGTCGAGATGCCTTTTAAACGCCATTAATGTATCTGCTTCCACAACCTCCCCCATCAGCATATTCCAGGCACTCACCACTCTCTGTGTAAGCAACCTGCCTCGCACATCTCCTCTAAACTTTGCCCCACGGACAATAGGTGGGAGACTTGTTGGCGCCGGAGTCGAGAGTCACCAGGCTAGCTGGGTGAGCTTGTCTACGGAAGCCAGGTGGGGTGTGTGTATATAGCTAGTTTATGGCAGGGGTTAGGTTACAGGGTTTTGTTGATGGGGGGGGGGGGGGAAGGGGGGTAGTTGATCTGCTGATGAGGGAGGGACTTGGGTTTGCAACATGGAGGAGGTCAGAGGTGGGGGCCGCCAGGAGGCGGGTCAGGGGAAGCGCGACACAGGGGCTAGGGGCAGCCCCAAGAAAGGAGATGGCTGATCAGCCGGGGGGGGGGGGGGGGGCACTGTGCCCCCCAACCAGGCTTATCACCTGGAACATTAGAGGGTTAAACGGACCAGTAAAGAGGGCACGTGTGTTCGCGCATCTGAGGGTGCTGAAGGCGGGCGTAATAATGCTTCAGGAGACTCATCTGAAAGTAGCTGACCAGGTTAGATTAAGGAAGGGCTGGATTAGCCAGGTCTTAAACTCGGGGCTGGATACTAAAACCAGGGGGGGTCACGATTTTGGTTAACAAACGGGCGCAATTCGAGGTGGGTAGCACAATCTCGGCTGGGGGAGGCAGACTTGTCATGGTGAGTGGCAAGTTCAAGGGGATGCCCCAAACTGGGATGATGTGGATTTTATTAAGAGGCTGCTGGGGAAGATACCTGACCTGGATTCGCACAGGCTGATTATGGGAGGTGATTTTAACACTGTCCTTGACCTCGGCCTGGACCGGTCATGTTCATAAATGGGTAGGGTGCAGGCAATGGCAAAGGAACTGAGGGGGTTCATGGAGCAAATGGGGGGGGGGGGCTGATCCATGGTGGGTTAGTCGGCCGACGGGGAAGGAGTTTTCGTTCTATTCACATGTTCATAAGGTGTATTCCCGAATTGATTTTTTCATCATGAGCAGGGATTTGCTGGCGGGGGTGACGGACGTAGAATATTCGGCAATCGCTATTTCGGACCATGCTCCACATTGGGTTGATCTGCAGGTCTGTAAGGAAAGCTTTCAGCGCCCTCAATGGAGGCTAGAAGTCGGTCTGTTGGCGGACGAGGAGGTGTGTGAGAGTGTGATGAAATGTATGGAAAACTACCTGCAGGTCAATGATACAGGGGAAGTCTCAGCTGCGGTGCTCTGGGAGGCGCTGAAGGCAGCGGTGAGAGGGGAGCTGATCTCGATTTGAGCACATAGGGACAGGACGGACAGGGCAGAAACGGACCGACCGGTGATGGAGATTTTACAGATAGACAGGAGATATGCGGAGACCCCGAGGGCAGAGTTTTTAAGGGAACGACAAAGGCTACAGACGGAGCTTGGGGTGTTGTCCACAGGGAAGGCAGTAGAGCTGCTTAGGAAGGCAAGGGACGTGATCTATGAGCATGGGGAGAAAGCCAGCAGAATGCTGGCACAGCAATTGAGGAAGAGGGAAGCGGCTAGGGAAAAAGGGAAGGTAGTCGACGGGGGGGGGGGGGTAGTTGGTAGGAGATCTGGCAGGGCTGAACAAGGTGACCAGGGACTTCTACAGTAAGCTTTATACCTCGGAACAGCCCCCCCCCTCCCCGCGGGGCTGGAGGGGATGAGGCGCTTTCTGGATGGACTGGCCTTCCCAAAAGTGGGTAGGGGGTTGGTAGACGGGCTGGGGGCCCCGATTAGGACCGAAGAAATATTGGTGGGCTTGAGGGCCATGCAATCGGGTAAAGCCCCGGGGCCGGATGGGTATCCGGTGGAGTTTTACAAAATGTTCTCCAAGATAGTGGGGCCGGTGCTGGTTAAGGTTTTTAATGAGGCAAGAGACAGAGGGGTTTTACCCCCGACGATGTCACAGGCCACCATCTCCCTGATATTGAAACGGGACAAAGACCCGGAGGCTTGTGGGTCCTATAGGCCGATCTCTCTGCCCAATGTAGATGCAGAATTACTGGCCAAGCTTTTGGCTGCTAGGATTGAGGACTGTGTGCTGGACGTTATTATGGAAGATCAAACCGGGTTCGTCAAGGGCAGACAGCTGGTGGCCAACCTAAGAAGGCTGCTAAATGCGATCATGATGCCCCCGGAGAGTAGGGAGGTAGAGGTTGTTGTGGCAATGGATGCCGAGAAGGCTTTAGACCGGGTTGAGTGGGGCTATTTATGGGAGGTGTTGGGACGATTTGGGTTCAGGGAGGGCTTTATCGACTGGGTTAGGCTGCTGTACCAGGCTCCGGAGGCGAGTGTAAGGACGAATAGGACAACGTCTGACTATTTTAGACTGTACCGAGGGACAAGGCAGGGGTGCCCCCTCTCCCCACTGCTGTTTGCGCTAGCAATAAAGCCGCTGGCAATTGCCCTGAGAGCTTCCAGGTGTAGGAAGGGGCTGGTACGGGGGGGGGGGGGGGGGGGGGGGGGCGGTGAACATGGCAAAAAGTGAGTTGTTTGTAGTCCAGGCGAGGGGCCTGGAGGGTCGGCTGAGGGGGCTTCCGTTTAGGTTAGTAGGGGACAGTTTAAGATACTTAGGGATACAGGTGGCGCGGGACTAGGGCTGGTTGCACAAGTTGAACTTATCTCGGTTGGTGGAGCAAATGAGGGTCGAGTTCCGGAGGTGGGATGCACTCCCACTGACACGAGTGGGGGAGAGTGCAGACAGTTAAAATGACTATCCTCCCGAGATTCCTGTTCGTATTCCAGTGTCTCCCCATTTTCATTCCGCGGTCCTTTTTAAGAAGGTCAATAAAATGATTATGGGATTTATGTGGGCGGGAAAGTCCCCGCGGGTGAGGCGACTGATGCTTGAGAGGAACCGAGGGGAAGGGGGGCTGGCGCTGCCAAACTTTAGTAATTACTACTGGGCTGCCAACATAGCTATGATAAGGAAGTGGATGGTGGGTGCAGGGTCGGTTTGGGGACGGATGGAGGCCGCTTCGTGCAGGGGCACCAGTTTGGCAGCCCTGGTTACGGTGCCCCTGCCGCTCCCGCTGGCACGGTACTCCACCAGCCCTACAGTGGTGGCGACTTTGCGGATCTGCGGCCAATGGAGAAGGCACGTGGGGGAAGTGAGAGCATCGGTTTGGTCCCCAATTTGCACAATCACCGGTTTGCCCCGGGGAATATGGACGGTGGGTTCCAAACATGGCGGAGGGCTGGGATTGAGAGGATGGGGGATCTGTTCTTAGAAGGGAGCTTCCTTGTGGGCGGATCCTTGTGGGCGGAGAGCTGGTTTTTGCACTATGTTGATTGTTCTTTGCACATTGTTTTATATTGTTGTTTACTGTGCCAAAATGCTTCAATAACATAGTTTATCAAAAAAAAAACTTTCCCGCCCATAGGACCTTAAACCTATACCCCCTAGTGACTGACCCCTCCACCCTGGGAAAGAGTGCCCATCCACTCTATCTGTGCCCCTCATAATCTTGTCGACCTCTATCAGGCCATCCCTCAACCTCCGTTGTTCTAATGAAAACAGTCCGAGTCTATTCAGCCTCTCCGCATAACAGCCAACATCCTGGTAAACCTCCTCTGCACACTCTCCAAAGCCTCCACATCCTTCTGGTAGTGTGGCAACCAAATTGTGCATAATATTCCAAGTGCGGTTCTGTACAACTGTAGCATGACTTTTTTTTTTAGGGGCAATTTAGCATGGCCAATCCACCTACCCTGCACATCTTTGGGTTGTGGGAGCTAAACCCATGGAAACAAGGGGAGAATGCGCAACCTCCACACAAACTGTGTCCCAGAGCCAGGATCGAACCTCGGACCTCGGTGCCGTGAGGCAGCAGTGCTAACCACTGTGCCACCGTGCTGCCCGTATATGACTTTCTATATCCCCAAGAGTTTTGCCATTTACGGTATATTTCCCCTCTATGTTAGACCTACCAAAATGCATTACGTCACACTTGTCTGGATTAAACACCATTTGCCATTTCTCTGCCCAAGTCTTCAACCTATCTTTGCCCTGCTGTATCCTCTGACATTCCTCAAAACTATCTGCCACTCCACCAACCTTGGTGTCATCCCCGAACTTACTAATCAGACCAGCTACATTTTCCTCCAAATTGTTTATTTATGTATACTACAAACAACAAAGGCCCCAGCACAGATCCCTGTGCAACACCACTCGTCACAACCTTCCATTCAGAAAAACACCCTTCCACAGCTACCCTTTGCCTTCTGTGACCGAGCCAGTTCTGTATCCGTCTTGCCACCTCACCTCCGATCCTGTGTGACTTCACCTTTTGTACCATTCTGCCATGAGGCACCTTGTCAAAGGCTTTACTGAAGTCCATGTAAATAACATCCACCGCCCTCCCCTCATCAATCATCTTTGTCACCTCCTCAAAAAACTCGATCACCTTCCCTTCCCAAAACCATGGGAAAACCAAACTATCACTAATGAGTCCATTTGTGTCCAAATGAGTATAAATCCTTTCCCTGAGAATTCTCTCCAATAATTTACCTACGACCGATGTGAGGCTCACCAGCCTACAGTTTCCTGGATAATCCCTGCTACCTTTCTTAAACAGCGGTACCACATTAGCTATTCTCCAGTCCTCTGGGATCTCACCTGTAGCCAATGAGGATGCAAAGATATCAGTCAAGGCCCCAGCAATTTCTTCCCTCAGTATTGTGGGGTAAATCCCATCAGGCCCAGGAGACTTATCGACAATGTCTTTTAAAACACCCAATGCCACCTGTCATGAGAATGTCACTTTAAGAAATGGTTAGCTGCTCATGTTACTGCAGTGATGTCAGAGTGTGGGTGGAGCTGAGCTCTAGTTCTGCTTTTTAGTTTCACTTTGAGAAAAAGCTTGGGTGATAGATTTGTTAGTGGGGGAGCATTTTGGAGACAGTGACCACAATTCTGTGACTTTCACTTTGGTAATGGAGAGGGATAGGTGCGTGCAACAGGGCAAGGTTTACAATTGGGGGAAGGGTAAATACGATGTTGTCAGACAAGAATTGAAGTGCATAAGTTGCGAACATAGGCTGTCAGGGAAGGACACAAGTGAAATGTGGAACTTGTTCAAGGAACAGGTACTACGTGTCCTTGATATGTATGTCCCTGTCAGGCAGGGAAGAGATGGTCGAGTGAGGGAACCATGGTTGACAAGAGAGGTTGAATGTCTTGTTAAGAGGAAAAAGGAGACTTATGTAAGGCTGAGGAAACAAGGTTCAGACAGGGCATTGGAGGGATACAAGATAGCCAGGAGGGAACTGAAGAAAGGGATTAGGAGAGCTAAGAGAGGGCATGAACAATCTTTGGCGGGTAGGTCAAGGAAAACCCCAAGGCCTTTTACACATATGTGAGAAATATGAGAATGACTAGAGCGAGGGTAGGTCCGATCAAGGACAGTAGCGGGAGATTGTGTATTGAGTCTGAAGAGATAGGAGAGGTCTTGAACGAGTACTTTTCTTCTGTATTTACAAATGAGAGGGGCGATATTGTTGGAGAGGACAGTGTGAAACAGACTGGTAAGCTTGAGGAAATACTTGTTAGGAAGGAAGATGTGTTGGGCATTTTGAAAAACTTGAGGATAGACAAGTCCCCCGGGCCTGACGAGATATATCCAAGGATTCTATGGGAAGCAAGAGATGAAATTGCAGAGCCATTGGCAATGATCTTTTCGTCCTCACTGTCAACAGGGGTGGTACCAGGGGATTGGAGAGTGGCAAATGTTGTGCCCCTGTTCAAAAAAGGGACTAGGGATAACCCTAGGAATTACAGGCCAGTTAGTCTTACTTCGGTGGTAGGCAAAGTAATGGAAAGGGTACTGAAGGATGGGATTTCTGAGCATCTGGAAAGACACTGCTTGATTAGGGATAGTCAGCACGGATTTGTGAGGGGTAGGTCTTGCCTTACAAATCTTATTGAATTCTTTGAGGAGGTGACCAAGCATATGGATGAAGGTAAAGCAGTGGATGTAGTGTACATGGATTTTAGTAAGGCATTTGATAAGGTTCCCCATGGTAGGCTTCTGCAGAATGTAAGGAGGCATGGGATAGTGGGAAATTTGGCCAGTTGGATAACGAACTGGCTAACCGATAGAAGTCAGAGACTGGTGGTGGATGGCAAATATTCAGCCTGGATCCCAGTTACCAGTGGCAAACCGCAGGGATCAGTTCTGGGTCCTCTGCTGTTTGTGATTTTCATTAATGACTTTGATGAGGGAATTGAAGGGTGGGTCAGTAAATTTGCAGATGATACGAAGATTGGTGGAGTTTTGGATAGTAAGGAGGGCTGTTGTCGGCTGCAAAGAGACATAGATAGGATGCAAAGCTGGGCTGAGAAGTGGCAGATGGAGTTTAACCCTGAAAAGTGTGAGGTTGTCCATTTTGGAAGGACAAATATGAATGCGGAATACAGGGTTAACGGTAGAGTTCTTGGCAATGTGGAGGAGCAGAGAGATCTTGGGTTCTATGTTCATACATCTTTGAAAGTTGCAACTCAAGTGGATAGAGCTGTGAAGAAGGCCTATGGTGTGCTCGCGTTCATTAACAGAGGGATTGAATTTAAGAGCCGTGAGGTGATGATGCAGCTGTACAAAACTTTGGTAAGGCAACATTTGGAGTACTGTGTACAGTTCTGGTCACCTCATTTTAGGAAGGATGTGGAAGCTTTGGAAAAGGTGCAAAGAAGATTTACCAGGATGTTACCTGGAATGGAGAGTAGGTCTTACGAGGAAAGGTTGAGGGTGCTAGGCCTTTTCTCATTAGAACGGAGAAGGATGAGGGGCGACTTGATAGAGGTTTATAAGATGATCAGGGGAATAGATAGAGTAGACAGTCAGAGACTTTTTCCCCGGGTGGAACAAACCATTACAAGGGGACATAAATTTAAGGTGAAAGGTGGAAGATATAGGAGGGATATCAGAGGTAGGTTCTTTACCCGGAGAGTAGTGGGGGCATGGAATGCACTGCCTGTGGAAGTAGTTGAGTCGGAAACATTAGGGACCTTCAAGCAGCTATTGGATAGGTACATGGATTACGGTAAAATGATATAGTGTAGATTTATTTGTTCTTAAGGGCAGCACGGTAGCATTGTGGATAGCACAATTGCTTCACAGATCCAGGGTCCCAGGTTCGATTCCGGCTTGGGTCACTGTCTGTGCGGAGTCTGCACGTCCTCCCCGTGTCTGCATGGGTTTCCTCCGGGTGCTCCGGTTTCCTCCCACAGTCCAAAGATGTGCAGGGTAGGTGGATTGGCCATGATAAATTGCCCTTAGTGTCCAAAATTGTCCTTGGTGTTGGGTGGAGGTGTTGAGTTTGGGTAGGGTGCTCTTTCCAAGAGCTGGTGCAGACTCAGGGGGCCAAATGGCTTCCTTCTGCACTGTAAATTCAATGATAATCTATGATTAATCTAGGACAAAGGTTCGGCACAACATTGTGGGCCGAAGGGCCTGTTCTGTGCTGTATTTTCTATGTTCTATGTATGTCTGTGTTTTCCAGTGAGCTGCAGCTGAAGTTAAACAAAGAGCTGGCCTGTTGATCTCTGCCATCCAAAGACTATCTCTAGATCATTTGGTGAATTCAGAATTATAAATGTTCTCAATCGTGAATGTGAACCTAATGTGCTCCTGTTTAAAGGTTTGTTACGTCTTTTGGATGTTAAAAGGACAGCTTAAAGGATTATTTAGTGTTGTATTCTTTGGAGGTTATCTTTGAATTAATGGTTGCTACGATATTCACTGTTTGTTTTAAAAAGGTTCGCTTGAGTTCGTAGAATAAACATTGTTTTGTTTTTAAAAATACTGGTCCATTTCTGCTGTACCATACCTGGAGAGTGAGCCGTGTGCTCCCCATACCACAATCTATTAAAAGTTGTGGGTCAGGTGAACTCCATGATACACTTTGGGATTCTCCAAACCCTGGCCCATAACACACCTCCTTTTTGATGTTAACATGACCCAGACTATCCACACACCCAACCCAAGAATCATCTTCCACGAAGTCCTTGTCTTTGGTGAACACTGATGCAAAGTACTCATATCGTACCTTGCCCATTTCGTCTGGCTCAACACATAGATTCCCCCCACTGTCCTTAAGTGGTCCAACCCTTTCCCTGGCCACTCTCTGGCTTTTTACATATGAATTAAAAAGCTTTGGGATTCACCTTAGTCCTACTTGCCAAGGACTGATTAGTAAGTTTGCAGACTACACAAAGGTTGGTGGAATTGCGGATAGCGATGAGGACTGTCAGAGGATACAGCAGGATTTGGATTGTTTGGAGACTTGGGCGGAGAGATGGCAGATGGAATTTAATCCGGACAAATGTGAGGTAATGCATTTTGGAAGGTCTAATGCAGGTAGGGAATATACAGTGAATGGTAGAACCGTCAAGAGTATTGAAAGTCAGAGAGATCTAGGTGTACAGGTCCACAGGTCACTGAAAGGGGCAACACAGCTGGAGAAGGGAGTCAAGAAGGCATACAGCATGCTTGCCTTCATTGGCCGGGGCATTGAGTATAAGAATTGGCAAGTCATGTTGCAGCTGTATAGAACCTTAGTTACGCCACACTTGGATTATGGTCTTCAATTCTGGTCGCCACACTACCAGAAGGATGTGGAGGCTTTAGAGAGGGTGCAGAAGAGATTTACCAGAATATTGCCTGGTATGGAGGGCATTAGCTATGAGGAGGGGTTGAATAAACTCGGTTTGTTCTCACTGGAACGACGGAGGTTGAGGGGCGACCTGATAGAGGTCTACAAAATTATGAGGTGCATAGACAGTGAATAGTCAGAGGCTTTTCCCCAGGGTAGAGGGGTCAATTACTAGGGGGCATAGGTTTAAGGTGCGAGGGGCAAGTTTTTTTACACAGAGGGTAGTGGGTGCCTGGAACACGCTACCGGAGGAGGTGGTGGAAGCAGGGACGATAGTGACATTTAAGGGGCATCTTGACAAATACATGAATAGGATGGGAATAGAGGGATACGGACCCAGGAAGCGTAGAAGATTGTAGTTTAGTCGGGCAGCATGGTCGACACGGGCTTGGAGTGCCGAAGGGCCTGTTCCTGTGCTGTACTTTTCTTTGTTCTTTGTTCTTTTGACTATTCATGGCCCCTCCTAGCCTTCCTAATTCCCCGCTTACGTACCTTCCTACTTTCTTGAAACAACAATTGGGGGAAGGGTAAATACGATGTTGTCAGACAAGAATTGAAGTGCATAAGTTGGGAACATAGGCTATCAGGGAAGGACACAAGTGAAATGTGGAACGTGTTCAAGGAACAGGTACTACGTGTCCTTGATATGTATGTCCCTGTCAGGCAGGGAAGAGATGGTTGAGTGAAGGAACCATGGTTGACAAGAGAGGTAGAATGTCTTGTTAAGAGGAAAAAGGAGACTTATGTAAGGCTGAGGAAACAAGGTTCAGACAGGGCATTGGAGGGATACAAGATAGCCAGGAGGGAACTGAAGAAAGGGATTAGGAGAGCTAAGAGAGGGCATGAACAATCTTTGGCGGGTAGGTCAAGGAAAATACCAAGGCCTTTTACACATATGTGAGAAATATGAGAATGACTAGAGCGAGGGTAGGACCGATCAAGGACAGTAGCGGGAGATTGTGTATTGAGTCTGAAGAGATAGGAGAGGTCTTGAACGAGTACTTTTCTTCTGTATTTACAAATGAGAGGGGCCATATTGTTGGAGAGGACAGTGTGAAGCAGACTGGTAAGCTCGAGGAAATACTTGTTAGGAAGGAAGATGTGTTGGGCATTTTGAAAAACTTGAGGATAGACAAGTCCCCCGGGACTGATGGGATATATCCAAGGATTCTATGGGAAACAAGAGATGAAATTGCAGAGCCGTTGGCAATGATCTTTTCGTCCTCACTGTCAACAGGGGTGGTACCAGGGGATTGGAGAGTGGCGAATGTCGTGCCCCTGTTCAAAAAAGGGACTAGGGATAACCCTGGGAATTACAGGCGAGTTAGTCTTACTTCGGTGGTCGGCAAAGTCATGGAAAGGGTACTGAAGGATAGGATTTCTGAGCATCTGGAAAGACACTGCTTGATTAGGGATAGTCAGCACGGATTTGTGAGGGGTAGGTCTTGGCTTACAAGTCTTATTGAATTCTTTGAGGAGGTGACCAAGCATGTGGATGAAAGTAAAGCAGTGGATGTAGTGTACATGGATTTTAGTAAGGCATTTGATAAGGTTCCCCATGGTAGGCTTCTGCAGAAAGTAAGGAGGCATGGGATAATGGGAAATTTGGCCAGTTGGATAACGAACTGGCTAACCTTTCGAAGTCAGAGAGTGGTGGTGGATGGCAAATATTCAGCCTGGATCCCAGTTACCAGTGGCGTACCGCAGGGATCAGTTCTGGGTCCTCTGCTGTTTGTGATTTTCATTAATGACTTGGATGAGGGAGTTGAAGGGTGGGTCCATAAGACCATAAGACATAGGAGTGGAAGTAAGGCCATTCGGCCCATCGAGTCCACTCCACCATTCAATCATGTCTGATTTCAACTCCATTTACCCGCTCTCTCTCCAGAGCCCTTAATTCCTCGAGAAATCAAGAATTTATCAACTTCTGTCTTAAAGACACTCAACGTCCCGGCCTCCACCGCCCTCTGTGGCAATGAATTCCACAGACCCACCACTCTCTGGCTGAAGAAATTTCTCCTCATCTCTGTTCTAAAGTGACTCCCTTTTATTCTAAGGCTGTGCCCCCGGGTCCTAGTCTCCCCTGTTAATGGAAACAACTTCCCTACATCCACCCTATCTAAGCCATTCATTATCTTGTATGTTTCTATTAGATCTCCCCTCAACCTCCTAAACTCCAATGAATATAATCCCAGAATCCTCAGACATTCATCGTATGTTAGGCCTACCATTCCTGGGATCATCCGTGTGAATCTCCGCTGGACCCGCTCTCGTGCCAGTATGTCCTTCCTGAGGTGTGGGGCCCAAAATTGCTCACAGTATTCTAAATGGGGCCTAACTAATGCTTTATAAAGCTTCAGAAGTACATCCATGCTTTTATATTCCTAGCCTCTTGAGATGAATGACAACATTGCATTTGCTTTCTTAATTACGGACTCAACCTGCAAATTTACCTTTAGAGAATCCTGGACTAGGACTCCCAAGTCCCTTTGCACTTCAGCATTATGAATTTTGTCACCGTTTAGAAAATAGTCCACGCCTCTATTCTTTTTTCCAAAGTGCAAGACCTCGCACTTGCCCATGTTGAATTTCATCAGCCATTTCTTGGACCACTCTCCTAAACTGTCTAAATCTTTCTGAAGCCTCCCCACCTCCTCCATACTACCTGCCCCTCCACCTATCTTTGTATCATCGGCAAACTTAGCCAGAATGCCCTCAGTCCCGTCATCTAGATCGTTAATATATAAAGAGAACAGCTGTGGCCCCAACACTGAACCCTGCGGGACACCACTCGTCACCGGTTGCCATTCCGAAAAAGAACCTTTTATCCCAACTCTCTGCCTGACAGCCAATCGTCAATCCATGTTAGTACCTTGCCTCGAATACCATGGGCCCTTATTTTACTCAGCAGTCTCCCGTGAGGCACCTTATCAAAGGCCTTTTGGAAGTCAAGATAGATAACATCCATTGGCTCTCCTTGGTCTAACCTATTTGTTATCTCTTCAAAGAACTCTAACAGGTTTGTCAGGCACGACCTCCCCTTACTAAATCCATGCTGACTTGTCCTAATCCGACCCTGCACTTCCAAGAATTTAGAAATCTCATCCTTAACAATGGATTCTAGAATCTTGCCAACAACCGAGGTTAGGCTAATTGGCCTATAATTTTCCATCTTTTTCCTTGTTCCCTTCTTGAACAGGGGGGTTACAACAGCGATTTTCCAATCCTCTGGTACTTTCCCTGACTCCAGTGACTTTTGAAACATCATCACCAACGCCTCCACTATTTCTTCAGCTATCTCCTTTAGAACTCTAGGATGTAGCCCATCTGGGCCCGGAGATTTATCAATTTTTAGACCTCTTAGTTTCTCTAGCACTTTCTCCTTTGTGATGTCTACCATATTCAACTCTGTCCCCTGACTCTCCGGAATTGTTGGGATATTACTCATGTCTTCTACTGTGAAGACTGACGCAAAGTACTTACTCAGTTCCTCGGCTATTTCCTTGTCTCCCATCACAAAATTACCAGCGTCATTTTGGAGCGGCCCAATGTCAACTTTTGCCTCCCGTTTGTTTTTAATGTATTTAAAGAAACTTTTACTATCATTCCTAATGTTACTGGCTAGCCTACTTTAAATTTGATCCTCTCTTTCCTTATCTCTCTCTTTGTTATCCTCTGTTTGTTTTTGTAGCCTTCCCAATCTTCTGACTTCCCACTACTCTTTGCCACATTATAGGCTTTCTCTTTTGCTTTGATGCATTCCCTAACTTTCTTTGTCAGCCATGGCTGCCTAATCCCCCCTCTGATAACCTTTCTTTTCTTTGGGATGAACCTCTGTACTGTGTCCTCAATTACTCCCAGAAACTCCTGCCATTGCTGTTCTACTGTCTTTCCCACTAGGCTCTGCTCCCAGTCGATTTTCGTCAGTTCCTCCCTCATGCCCCTGTAGTTACCTTTATTTAACTGTAACACCTTTACATCTGATTCTACCTTCTTTCTTTCAAATTGGAGATTGAATTCGACCATATTATGATCACTGCCTCCTAAGTGCTCCCTTACTTTAAGATCTTTAATCAAGTCTGGCTCATTACATAACACTAAGTCCAGAATGGCCTGTTCCCTCGTGGGCTCCATCACAAGCTGTTCCAAAAAGCCCTCCTGTAAACATTCAATGAATTCCCTTTCCTTGGGTCCACTGGCAGTATTATTTACCCAGTCCACCTGCATATTAAAGTCCCCCATGATCACTGTGACCTTGCCTTTCTGACATGCACTTTCTATTTCGTGGTGCATCTTGTGCCCCTGGTCCTGACCACTGTTAGGAGGCCTGCACATAACTCCCATTATGGTTTTTTTGCCTTTGTGGTTCCTCAACTCTACCCACACAGACTCCACATCATCCGACCCCATGTCATTTAGTGCTATTGATTTAATTTCATTACTAATTAACAAGGCAACCCCGCCCCCTCTGCCCACCTCTCTGTCTTTTCGATAGGTTGTGAATCCCTGGATGTTTAAATGCCAGTCCTGAACCCCCTGCAACCATGTCTCTGTGATGCCTACCACATCATACCTGCCAGTCACAATCTGGGCCACAAGCTCATCTACCTTGTTCCGTACACTGCGCGCATTTAAATATAGCACCTTTAATTCTCTATTGACCGTCCCTTTTTGTTTTCTTAGTGTGGTGGACCTTGGTTTACTGAGCCTTTCCATACACTGTGTCATATTTTGTGGGATGGGGACTATTGTAACCTCTCCTGAGTTCTGTCTTTTCGTGCTTTTTTGTATTCCGAAGCAGCTACGCTTCCCACTGATTACTTCACCTCTTGGTTCCCTGACTTTCCCTTCCCCCCAATCTTTAGTTTAAAGTCCTATTGACCACCCTATTTACTCTTTTCGCCAGAACACTGGTCCCAGCTCGGTTCAGGTCAGTAAATTTGCAGACGATACAAAGATTGGTGGAGTTGTGGATAGTGAGGAGGGCTGTTGTCGGCTGCAAAGAGACATAGATAGGATGCAGAGCTGGGCTGAGAAGTGGCAGATGGAGTTTAACCCTGAAAAGTGTGAGGTTGTCCATTTTGGAAGGACAAATATGAATGCGGAATACAGGGTTAAGGGTAGAGTTCTTGGCAATGTTGAGAGGCAGAAAGATCTTGGGGTCTATGTTCATACATCTTTGAAAGTTGCCACTCAAGTGGATAGGGCTGTGAAGAAGGCCTGTGGTGTGCTAGCGTTCATTAACAGAGGGATTGAATTTAAGAGCCGTGAGGTGATGATGCAGCTATACCAAACTTTGGTACGGCCACATTTGGAGTGCTGTGTACAGTTCTGGTCGCCTCATTTTAGGAAGGATGTGGAAGCTTTGGAAAAGGTGCAAAGGAGATTTACCAGGATGTTGCCTGGAATGGAGAGTAGGTCTTACGAGGAAAGGTTGAGGGTGCTAGGCCTTTTCTCATTAGAACGGAGAAGGATGAGAACAACAAAGAACAAAGAAATGTACTGCACAGGAACAGGCCCTTCGGCCCTCCAAGCCCGTGCCGACCATGCTGCCCGACTAAACTACAATCTTCTACACTTCCTGGGTCCGTATCCTTCTATTCCCATCCTATTCATATATTTGTCAAGATGCCCCTTAAATGTCCCTATCGTCCCTGCTTCCACTACCTCCTCCGGTAGCGAGTTCCAGCACCCACTACCCTCTGCGTAAAAAACTTGCCTCGTACATCTACTCTAAACCTTGCCCCTCTCACCTTAAACCTATGCCCCCTAGTAATTGACCCCTCTAACCTGGGGAAAAGCCTCTGACTATCCACTCTGTCTATGCCCCTCATAATTTTGTATACCTCTATCAGGTCTCCCCTCAACCTCCTTCGTTCCAGTGAGAACAAACCGAGTTTATTCAATCGCTCCTCATAGCTAACGCCCTCCATACCAGGCAACATTCTGGTAAATCTCTTCTGCACCCTCTCTAAAGCCTCCACATCCTTCTGGTAGTGTGGCGACCAGAATTGAACACTATACTCCAAGTGTGGCCTAACTAAGGTTCTATACAGCTGCAACATGACTTGCCAATTCTTATACTCAATGCCCCGGCCAATGAAGGCAAGCATGCCGTATGCCTTCTTGACTACCTTCTCCACCTGTGTTGCCCCTTTCAATGACCTGTGTACCTGTACTCCTAGATCTCTTTGACTTTCAATACTCTTGAGGGTTCTACCATTCACTGTATATTCCCTACCTGCATTAGACCTTCCAAAATGCATTACCTCACATTTGTCCGGATTAAACTCCATCTGCCATCTCTCCGCCCAAGTCTCCAGACAATCTAAATCCTGCTGTATCCTCCGACAGTCCTCATCGCTATCCGCAATTCCACCAACCTTTGTGTCGTCTGCAAACTTACTAATCAGACCAGTTACATTTTCCTCCAAATCATTTATATAATGATATATAGACTTGATAGAGGTTTATAAGATGATCAGGGGAATAGATAGAGTAGACAGTCAGAGACTTTTTCCCCGGGTGGTGAGAGTAGTGGGGGCATGGAATGCACTGCCTGTGGAAGTAGTTGATTCGGAAACATTAGGGACCTTCAAGCAGCTATTGGATAGGTACATGGATTACGGTAAAATGATATAGTGTAGATTTATTTGTTCTTAAGGGCAGCACGGTAGCATTGTGGATAGCACAATTGCTTCACAGATCCAGGGTCCCAGGTTCAATTCCGGCTTGGGTCACTGTCTGTGCGGAGTCTGCACGTCCTCCCCGTGTCTGCATGGGTTTCCTCCGGGTGCTCCGGTTTCCTCCCACAGTCCAAAGATGTGCAGGTTAGGTGGATTGGCCATGATAAATTGCCCTTAGTGTCCAAAATTGCCCTTAGTGTTGGGTGGAGGTGTTGACTTTGGGTAGGGTACGCTTTCCAAGAGCTGGTGCAGACTCAATGGGCCGAATGGCCTCCTTCTGCACTGTAAATTCAATGATAATCTATGATTAATCGAGGACAAAGGTTCGGCACAACATCGTGGGCCGAAGGGCCTGTTCTGTGCTGTATTTTTCTATGTTCTATTTTCTATGTACTCAAGGGTTTTGACTGTCCCCACCCTTCTAGACCGTACAAAAGCCTCCTTTTTCTTTTTGACAAGGTTCACAATATCCCTCATTACCCAAGGCCCAAATGAAGGCATGCCAGCTGATTCTCTGGGACCACGCTCACCAGCTCCCCGCGAACAAGGTTGAGCAGCATTTAAGCTGCACTTGCACAGCCAACCCCAGCCAGCTCACAATCATGGCGCAGAGGAGGCCAGCCCCAAGATTTGGAGATGCTGACCTGCGGAGGCTCCCAGACGCGATGGGGTCCAGGAGGGATGTCCTGTTGCCCCAAGGCAGCCAGTGCTGCCTGAGATGAGGCATTTGTGAACTCAGGGCATATGACCAGTAAGAGTGGCGGAAGAAGGTCAACGACCTACCCAGGCAGCACGAGTGAGCAGACACCAACACCCCCCAAACCCCACCAAGGAAGCCTCCACCCCCCAACTCCCCATGTGATGCCCAACCCTGCAGACCATGACCCAGTCACTGAGGAGCATCACTGAGGGCGTCGACACAATGTTTCAGACCATGGGGAACCGCCAGGGCTGGCAGAGCCAGATGCAAGGGCAGCGGGGGCTCGAACAAGCACGATCGGAGTGGATTATTGTACAACACATTAAATACCTTTTTGCACAACCATTAAAATGTCTGTCATTTCCTTCCGCAATGCAGGCCGATCTCCAGACCATTTGCCCACCTCTCCAGGCATCACCCTCTCCCCGTGGTACTCACCCACCCTCTGGCCATGGGCATATCCCCGGAGCTGTGTCCCATCCCTTCGGTGTTTGGATGTTGTGTGTGTGGTGTTGCCTCCCGCATTGTTCAAGCAAAGTGTCAAGGCATCAGGGTGTGATTGAGATGCTCAGCAATGACTCCCACATGCTACATGGCTTGCCCACCCACGGGAATCCATTTGGCATCTGTGAAGTGTTCACTTAACCACGATTGCCAATCCCCCCCGAGCACCTCCCCCACACCCTCCCATGGCGGCCCACCCCGTGGTATGTCCCCCAGCCGCAGCCGTGGGTCCCTCAACTCCCCAACGAGCACTGGGGTAGCAATCCCTTGGGCTTGTTGCCTGTGAGCAAAGATGGCTACTCACCTCCTCGGCTCCCCACAGAAACCCCTCCGCCAGGTTCACATTTTTCAAAAGGAGTACTAATCAGCGTGAGCACTTGCTGGGGAGGCTGTTGAATGGCAGGAGGTCTTTTGATATGGGGTGACTCTCGTTAATTGTATGGAAATGGAGCTTAAGTGGTGATTATTGGTTTCTCGCCACGCTACTGCGAGATTCCAATTTCATCTATGGGAGTGGGCCGGTTGCATCGCAAACTCTTCGGCGCCTGACGCGGATATCGTTTTTGGCCTCTCCCGCTATTCATCGGCCTCGTTTTGCTTGAGTGTAACGAGGCCAGAGAATCACGCCCATCGTATATCAAGGGCAAGAGTGCACAAACTGAGTTACATTTACACCTAATTTATAATTTTAGTTGTTTAGATATATCACATCATCAGAATGGTTACATGCTACAGGCTGACAAGCACCACAGAATGGTTACAGTGCAAGAGGCCATTCGGCCCAGCACATCCAATTCACTTGCTGCCAGTCCCCTGCATTCTCCCTTTTTAGATTATAATCCAATTCCCTTTTGAAACCTCTGAGGAACCTGTTTCCACCCTCTCAGGCAGCGCATACCAGATCCTAACCGCTCACTGCATGAAGGAGGTTTTTCCTCATGTCACCACTGATTTGCCAATTACCTTAAATCTGTACTCTTTTGTTCTCGATTTTTCCACCAATGGTAACAGGTTCTGCCTCTCTGTCTAGACTCCTCATGACTTTGAATAACTCAAATTTCCACTTGATCTTTTCACCACAGAAAACAATTCCAACTTCTCCAATCTATCCATGTAATTGAAGTTCCTCATTTCTGGAGCCATTCCCATAAGTCTTTTCTGCATTCTCTCTCATGTCTTCACTTCCTTCCTAAAGTGCTCAGACCTGGACCCAATATTCCAGTTGAGCCCAAACCATTGTTCCACACAAGTTTAACATAATCTTCTGTTGATTAAGCCTACAATGCTGTATGCTTTATTAAATGCTCCCTCAACCTGTCCTGCCATCTTCAATGATTTGTGTACATATACCCCCAGGTCCCTCTGTTCCGGCACTCCTTAAGAATTATAACCTTTAGTTTATATTGTCTCACCATGTTCGTCTGTCATAATTAATCACTTCACATTTCTCCACTTTAAATTTCATCTGCCACTTCTCCGCACATTCTGCCAATTTATTTCTGCCCTTTTGAAGTTTACACTCCTCACAGTTCATTGTACTTCCAAATTTTGAAATTGTGCTCTGTACACCAAGGTCTCGGTCATTAATATATATCAGGAAGTGCAGGGATCCTAACATCAAGGGGTAATCCACTATAAGCCTTCTAGTTTAAAAAAAATCTATTAACCACTACTCTCTTTTTTGTCACTCAGCCAATTTCGTATCCATGTTGCTACTGTCATTCTTATTCTGAGTTAATTTTGCTCACAAGTGCTCACAAGTACAATACTGGGGCTGCTTAGTTCAGTGGGCTAGACAGCTGGTTTGTGATGCAGAACAAGGCCAGCAGCACGGTTCAATTCCCGTACCAGCTGAGAATTCTGAATTCTCCCTCTGTGTACCTGAACAGGTGCCGGAATGTGGCGACGAGGGGATTATCACAGTAACTTCATTGCAGTGTTAATGTAAGCCAACTTGTGACAATAAAGATTATTTATTTATTTTATTACTATATCAAATGTCTTTTCGAAGTGCATGTACACCACATCAACAGCATTACCCTCATCAACCCCCTCTGTTATCTCATCAAATAAGAAACACGATTTTCCCTTCACAAATCAATGGCAGCTTTCCTTAATGAGTCTACAATTGTCCAGCATTTTGTCCATGGACTCATCCCAGGTGATTAGTGGAAGGATTGGAGGGAATATGAAGAATGAGGGTGGTAGGGGTCCAGAACTCACTGCCCAAAAGGGTAGTAGAGGCAGAAGCCTCCAGCGTTACAGACCAAGTGCTGGAAAATGGAATTCGGTTGGGTGGCCAGTTATTGCCTGGTGCAGACACGATAGGTGCAGTGATCTCTTGCCGTAGGTTTTCTACATTTTCTAAATATCTTAAAAGGAGGAATGTGCAGGGATGTGGGCAGTACTTGAATTGCTCTTTCGGTGAGTCAGCACAGACATGATGGGTAGAATGGCCTTCTGTGCTGTCATGATTCTGCATTTGTATTCTATTCAATGGCACTACCTGCTTGATCGACTCATGGTATGTTTCATCATGTATGCAACTACAACATGCTGTCATTACTATTAAAGTCGGACTTCTCTTTCTTGTGATCCCCTTCGGTCTTAGAATTCTCAGAATCTGGTTCACTGCCATTGTCATTTGATATGTGATCAACAACATCTGTCAACATTTCCTTCTTTGACTCATTTACTGCCCTATGATTCTTCTAACTCCCACATGCCCTACTGTTGGCATCTCATGTGCTATCAGAAGTACTCCCTCGGACTTGCTGCAATTCTGGGTGAACCTGCAACCTTCACTCCTGCCAAATCATTCCCCAAAAGCTAGACTACCTCCACTGGGAATTCTTTAACCGCTCCAACAACTACTGGACCTGACACTAAATCACACTCCAATTGTACTTTATACAATTTCCATCTATCTCATACACTAATACCTCAGCTTTCATCAAGTTCTCTGGACAACTTAATGAAGAATAAAGATAGATGGGTGACGGTGAGGGGGGCTGGGAGGAAGCAGTCAGTACAGGGATCCCCTGTGGTCATTCCCCTTAGTAACAAGTATACCGCTTTGGATACTGTTGGGGGGGAGGACTTACCAGGGGTAAGCCATGGGGTACAGGTCTCTGGCACAGAGTCTGTCCCTGTTGCTCAAAAGGGAAGGGGGAGAGGAGTAGAGCATTAGTCATTGGAGACTCCATAGTTAGGGGGATAGATAGGAGATTCTGTGGGAACGAGAGAGACTCGCGGTTTGTGTGTTGCCTCCCAGGTGCCAGGGTGAGTGATGTCTCGGATCGTGTTTTCGGGATCCTTAAGGGGGAGCAGCCCCAAGTCGTGGTCCACATAAGTACCAACGACGTAGGTAGGAAAAGGGATAGGGATGTAAGGCAGGAATTCAGGAAGCTAGGGTGGAAACTTAGATCTAGGCCAAACAGAGTTATTATCTCTGGGTTGTTACCCGTGCCACGTGATAGCGAGACGAGGAATAGGAAGAGAGAGGGGTTGAACACGTGGCTACAGGGATGGTGCAGGAGGGAGGGTTTCAGATTTCTGGATAATTGGGGCTCATTCTGGGGTCGGTGGGAGCTCTACAAACGGGATGGTCTACACCTGGACCAGAGGGGTACCAATATCCTTGTGGGGGGGAAATTTGCTAATGCTCTTCGGGAGGGTTTAAACTAGTTCAGCAGGGGCTTGAGAACCTGAATTGTAGCTCCAGTATACAGGAGGTTGAGAGTCATGAGGTCATGAGTAAGGTTTCAAAGTTGCAGGACTGTACCGGCAGGCAGGAAGGTGGTTTAAAGTGTGTCTTCAATGCCAGAAGCATCCGGAATAAGGTAGGTGAACTTGCGGCATGGGTTGGTACCTGGGACTTCGATGTTGTGGCCATTTCGGAGACATGGATAGAGGAGGGACAGGAATGGTTGTTGCAGGTGCCGGGGTTTAGATATTTCAGTAAGCGCGGGGAAGGTAGTAAAAGAGGGGGAGGGGTGGCATTGTTAGTCAAGGACGGTATTACGGTGGCAGAAAGGACATTTGATGAGGACTCGGCTACTGAGGTAGTATGGGCTGAGGTTAGAATCAGGAAAGTAGAGGTCACCCTGTTAGGGGTTTTATTTTGGGCCTCCGAAAAGTTCCAGAGATGTAGAGGAAAGGATTGCAAAGATGATTCTGGATAGGAGCGAAAGCAACAGGGTAGTTGTTATGGGGGACTTTAACTTTCCAAATATTGACTGGAAACGCTATAGTTCGAGTACTTTAAATGGGTCCGTTTTTGTCCAATGTGTGCAGGACGGTTTCCTGACACAGTATGTAGATAGGCCAACGAGAGGCGAGGCCATATTGGATTTGGTACTGGGTAATGAACCAGGACAGGTGTTAGATTTGGAGGTAGGTGAGCACTTTGGTGATAGTGACCACAATTCAATTACGTTTATTTTAGTGAGGGAAAGGGACAGGTATATACCGCAGGGCAAGAGTTATATCTTGGGGAAAGGCAATTATGATGCGATGAGGCAAGACCTAGGATGCATCGGATGGAGAGGAAAACTGCAGGGGACGGGCACAATGGAAATGTGGAGCTTGTTCAGGGAACAGCTACTGCGTGTCCTTCCTAAGTATGTACCTGTCAGGCAGGGAGGAAGTGGTCGAGCAAGGGAACCGTGGTTTACTAAAGCAGTCGAAACACTTGTCAAGAGGAAAATGGAGGCTTATGTAAAGATGAGACATGAATGTTCAGTTAGGGTGCTCGAGAGTTACAAGTTAGCTAGGAAGGACCTAAAGAGAGAGCTAAGAAGAGCCAGGAGGGGACATGAGAAGTCTTTGGCAGGTAGGATCAAGGATAACCCTAAAGCTTTCTATCGATATGTCAGGAATAAAAGAATGACTAGGGTAAGAGTAGGGCCAGTCAAGGACAGTAGTGGGAAGTTGTGCTTGGAGTCCGAGGAGATAGGAGAGGTGCTAAATGAATATTTAGTCGGTGGAGTTGTGGACAGTGCGGACGGATGTTACAAGTTGCAGAGGGACATAGATAAGCTGCAGCGCTGGGCTGAGAGGTGGCAAATGGAGTTTAATGCAGAAAAGTGTGAGGTGATTCATTTTGGAAGGAATAACAGGAATACAGAGTACTGGGCTAATGATAAGATTCTTGGCAGTGTGAATGAGCAGAGAGATCTCGGTGTCCATGTACATAGATCCGTGAAAGTTGCCACCCAGGTTGAGAGGGTTGTTAAGAAGGCGTACGGTGTGTTAGCTTTTATTGGTAGAGGGATTGAGTTTCGGAGCCATGAGGTCATGTTGCAGCTGTACAAAACTCTGGTGCGGCCGCATTTGGAGTATTGCGTGCAATTCTGGTCGCCGCATTATAGGAATGATATGGAAGCATTGGAAAGGGTGCAGAGTAGATTTACCAGAATGTTGCCTGGTATGGAAGGACGATCTTATGAGGAAAGGACTTGAGGCTGTTTTCGTTAGAGAGAAGCAGGTTAAGAGGTGACTTAATTGAGGCATACAAGATGATCAGAGGATTGGATAGGGTAGACAGTGAGAGCCTTCTTCCTTGGATGATGATGTCTAGCACGAGGGGACATAGCTTTAAATTGAGGGGAGATAGATATAAGACAGATGTCAGAGGTAGGTTCTTTACTCAGAGTAGTAAGGGCGTGGAATGCCCTGCCTGCAACAGTAGTGGACTCACCAACACTAAGGGCATTCAAATGGTCATTGGATAGACATATGGACGATAAGGGAATAGTGTAGATGAGCTTTAGAGTGGTTTCACAGGTCCGGGCAACATCGAGGGCCGAAGGGCCTGTACTGCGCTGTAATGTTCTATGTTCTATGGAGGGAAAACCAAACCCTTCTCCAGTGCGAGAGTTTGAGTCGCATCTATGTCCCTTAGGATAGTTATGGTTTGGCTACCTCAGCTGAGAAAATTGGAGTGATCTTTCCCTCAGACAAAAACCCGGCATATCTCTCATCTACCTCATTCCTCGCACCTGCTCCCGTAGAAGTGTTTACCTCAGCTCTCCAAAGTCCAGTTAAAGGTATACTTTGCCATGTTTTGTTCTCCACTTTTTGTTCCCTTTTCCGAATCCTCCTTATGAACTCTCACAAGTCCCACGGGCTTTCCTTTCAATTTCCAATATGCTGAATGAACATCTCCCACCTTGTTATGATGGTAACATCTAGACTTTTGAGTCTCACCACCCACCCTTAGTACCTCCCCACCTAGTCTGAAGATGAGATTTCAGAGCATTCCCATTTCTTACCTTGGCTACCTGTCTTCCTTTCACTCCCCCACTTCCTATCCTTTTCAAAATTATGGGGATGAATGGACAAAGGTTTAAATTTATGGATTAGGTCATAACCGTCAGCTATAATTGTTCCAGACCCACTGGTCTTCAATATGGGTTCTTACTGTAGAAGGTAGGGAATTCTTAAATTCCTCTGAGAGAATGACGTCACTCACAGCCTCATATGCAGTTTTGATGCTTGTACTAACCTATCAAAATTGTTCTGCAAATTCTTCACAAGTCTGTCACAGCTGTCTCCTTAAGACCATAAGACATAGGAGCAGAATTAGGTCACTTGGCCCATCGAGTCTGCTCCGCCATTCAATCATGGCTGATATTTTTCTCATCCCCATTCTCCTGCCTTCTCCCTATAATCCCTGATCCCCTTATTAACATAGAACCTATCCATCTCTGTTTTCAAAACACTCAGTGATTTGGCCTCCACAACCTTCTGCGGCAAAGAGTTAAATTCCAAAACTTTTGCCTATATTCCCCAGGAACCAATTCATTTGGGGATAATGGGAGCCTGGATCTCGCTGCCAGAGGAGCTGGAAGTAGCAGGTACGATAGTGACGTTTGAGGGGCGTCTTGACAAATTAACATAGTCATAGAATTTACAGATCAGGGAATGAAAAGCAACATAGTTATGTGATCCTTCACGCTTCGCGTTAGGATCACAAGGAGCGAATGTAGCCACCTAAATTGGCCAACTCCCGATTTAAAATGGCGAACGGCAAAGGCTGATGGGAAAGTCAGCCAACAAGACAGAAACCAGCAAACAAAGAACAAAGAAATGTACAGCACAGGAACAGGCCTTTCGGCCCTCCAAGCCCGTGCCGACCATGCTGCCCGACTAAACTACAATCTTCTACACTTCCTGGGTCCGTATCCCTCTATTCCCATCCTATTCATGTATTTGTCAAGATGCCCCTTAAATGTCACTATCGTCCCTGCTTCCACCACCTCCTCCGGTAACGAGTTCCAGGCACCCACTACCCTCTGCGTAAAAAACTTGCCTCGTACATCTACTCTAAACCTTGCCCCTCTCACCTTAAACCTATTCCCCCTAGTAATTGATCCCTCTACCCCGGGGAAAAGCCTCTAACTATCCACTCTGTCTATGCCCCTCATAATTTTGTAGACCTCTATCAGGTCGCCCCTCAACCTCCTTCGTTCCAGTGAGAACAAACCGAGTTTATTCAACCGCTCCTCATAGCTAATGCCCTCCATACCAGGCAACATTCTGGTAAATCTCTTCTGCACCCTCTCTAAAGCCTCCACATTCTTCTGGTAGTGTGGCGACCAGAATTGAACACTATACTCCAAGTGTGGCCTAACTAAGGTTCTATACAGCTGCAACATGACTTGCCAATTCTTATACTCAATGCCCCGGCCAATGAAGGCAAGCATGCCGTATGCCTTCTTGACTACCTCCTCCACCTATGTTGCCCCTTTCAGTGACCTGTGGACCTGTACTCCTAGATCTCTTTGACTTTCAATACTCTTGAGGGTTCTACCATTCACTGTATATTCCCTACCTGCATTAGGCCTTCCAAAATGCATTACCTCACATTTGTCCGGATTAAACTCCATCTGCCATCTCTCCGCCCATGTCTCCAAACAATCTAAATCCTGCTGTATCCTCTGACAGTCCCCATCGCTATCCGCAATTCCACCAACCTTTGTGTCGTCTGCGAACTTACTAATCAGACCAGTTACATTTTCCTCCAAATCATTTATATATACTACAAACAGCAAAGGTCCCAGCACTGATCCCTGTGGAACACCACTGGCCACAACCCTCCAATTAAAAAAGCATCCTTCCATTGCTACTCTCTGCCTTCTATGACCTAGCCAGTTCTGTATCCACCTTGCCAGCTCACCCCTGACTGATCCCGTGTGACTTCACCTTTTGTACTAGTCTACCATGAGGGACCTTGTCAAAGGCCTTACTGAAGTCCACATAGACAACATCCACTGCCCAACCTGCATCAATCATCCTAGTGACCTCCTCGAAAAACTCTATCAAGTTAGTGAGACACGACCTCTCCTTCACAAAACCATGCTGCCTCTCACTAATACGTCCATTTGCTTCCAAATGGGAGTAGATCCTGTCTCGAAGAATTCTCTCAAGTAATTTCCCTACCACTGAAGTAAGGCTCACCGGCCTGTAGTTCCCTGGATTATCCTTGCTACCCTTCTTAAACAGAGGAACAACATTGGCTATTCTCCAGTCCTCCGGGACATCCCCTGAAGACAGTGAGGATCCAAAGATTTCTGTCAAGGTCTCAGCAATTTCCTCTCCAGCCTCCTTCAGTATTCTGGGGTAGATCCCATCAGGCCCTGGGGACTTATCTACCTTAATATTTTTTAAGACACCCAACACCTCGTCTTTTTGGATCTCAATGTGACCCAGGCTATCTACACACCCTTCTCCAGACTCAACATCTACCAATTTCTTCTCTTTGGTGAATACTGATGCCAAGTATTCATTTAGTACCTCGCCCATTTCCTCTGGCTCCACACATAGATTCCCTTGCCTATACTTCAGTGGGCCAACCCTTTCCCTGGCTACCCTCTTGCTTTTTATGTACGTGTAAAAAGCCTTGGGATTTTCCTTAACCCTATTTGCCAATGACTTTTCGTGACCTCTTCTAGCCCTCCTGACTCCTTGCTTAAGTTCCTTCCTACTTTCCTTATATTCCACGCAGGCTTCGTCTGTTCCCAGCCTTTTAGCCATGACAAATGCCTCCTTTTTCTTTTTGATGAGGCCTACAATATCTCTCGTTATCCAAGGTTCCCGAAAATTGCCGTATTTATCCTTTTTCCTCACAGGAACATGCCGGTCCTGAATTCCTTTCAACTGACACTTGAAAGCCTCCCACATGTCAGATGTTGATTTGCCCTCAAACATCCGCCCCCAATCTATGTTTTTCAGTTCCCGTCTAATATTGTTATAATTAGCCTTCCCCCAATTTAGCACATTCATCCTAGGACCACTCTTATCCTTGTCCACCAGTACTTTAAAACTTACTGAATTGTGGTTACTGTTACCGAAATGCTCCCCTACTGAAACATCTACCACCTGGCCGGGCTCATTCCCCAATACCAGGTCCAGTACCGCCCCTTCCCTAGTTGGACTGTCTACATATTGTTTTAAGAAGCCCTCCTGGATGCTCGTTACAAACTCCGCCCCGTCTACGCCCCTGGCACTAAGTGAGTCCCAGTCAATATTGGGGAAGTTGAAGTCTCCCATCACCACAACCCTGTTGTTTTTACTCTTTTCCAAAATCTGTCTACCTATCTGCTCCTCTATCTCCCGCTGGCTGTTGGGAGGCCTGTAGTAAACCCCCAACATTGTGACTGCACGCTTCTTATTCCTGATCTCGCCCCATATAGCCTCACTGCCCTCTGAGGTGTCCTCCCGCAGTACAGCTGTGATATTCTCCCCAACCAGTAGCGCAACTCCGCCTCCCCTTTTACATCCCCCTCTATCCCGCCTGAAACATCTAAATCCTGGAACGTTTAGCTGCCAATCCTGCCCTTCCCTCAACCAGGTCTCTGTAATGGCAACAACATCATAGTTCCAAGTACTAATCCAAGCTCTAAGTTCATCTGCCTTACCCGTAATACTTCTTGCATTAAAACATATGCACTTCAGGCCACCAGACCCGCTGTGTTCAGCAACTTCTCCCTGTCTGCTCTGCCTCAGAGCCCCACTGTCCCTATTCCCTAGTTCTCCCTCAATGCTCTCACCTTCTGACCTATTGCTTCCGTGCCCACCCCCCTGCCATACTAGTTTAAACCCCCCCGTGTGACACTAGCAAACCTCGCGGCCAGGATATTTATGCCTCTCCGGTTTAGATGCAACCCGTCCTTATATAGGTCACACCTGCCCCGGAAGAGCTCCCAGAGGTCCAGATAACGGAAACCCTCCCTCCTACACCAGCTGTTTAGCCACGTGTTTAGCTGCTCTATCTTCCTACTTCTAGCCTCACTGGCACGTGGCACAGGGAGTAATCCCAAGATTACAACCCTAGAGGTCCTGTCTTTTAACTTTCTGCCTAGCTCCCTGAACTCCTGCTGCAGGACCTCATGCCCCTTCCTGCCTATGTCGTTAGTACCAATATGTACAATGACCTCTGCCTGTTTGCCCTCCCCCTTCAGGATGCCCTCTACCCGTTCGGAGGCATCCTGGACCCTGGCACCAGGGAGGCAACATACCATCCTGGAGTCTCTTTCACGTCCACAGAAGCGCCTATCTGTGCCCCTGACTATAGTGTCCCCTATTACTATTGCTCTTCTGCGCTTTGACCCTCCCTTCTGAACATCAGAGCCAGCCGTGGTGCCACTGCTCTGGCTGCTGCTGTTTTCACCTGATAGGCTATTCCCCCCGACAGTATCCAAAGGGGTATACCTGTTCGAGAGGGGGACAACCACAGGGGATTCCTGCACTGACTGCCTGCCCTTTCTGGTGGTCACCCATTTCTCTGCCTGCACCTTGGGTGTGACCACATTTATATAACTGCGATCTATGACGCTTTCCGCCACCTGCATGCTCCTAAGTGCATCCAATTGCTGCTCCAACCGAACCATGCGGTCTGTGAGGAGCTCCAGTTGGGTGCACTTTCTGCAGATGAAGCAATCCGGGATGCTGGAAGCCTCCCGGACCTGCCACATCTCACAGTCAGAGCACTGCACCCCTCTAACTGACATTGCGTCAATTAATTAAAATTAAAAGGTTTTTTTTAAAATTTATATATATTTTTTTAATTTTCAAAGTTACTGTTTCCTAGCACTAGATTTCTAATATAAATGCGAAAGCTAAATATAGTGCTCTCCGATCTCTGGCTTAGATACCCCTCTAAATTATAATTAAGTAATTATGTTTAATTAGTTACCAATGCTTAATTTTTTTAATTTTGTGTAGATTCCAAACCAGCCACTCAGGTCACAGCTTTTCTGTGATGTCACTTCAGTTTCCCCCCGACACACACAATTTGAAAAAGGTATAAAAGTAAAAATGAGTAAAAATCACTTACTTACCTTCTTACCTTCTGAGGGTCTTAGATGTTCTCAGGTTCTCTCCCTGACAGAGACTGCTCCTCCTCCTCCGAACGGCTCCCGAAACTAGGCCGCGATCTTTTAAAATCTCCGCTCTGACTCGCAGCTCCCGCGCTTTTTAAATCTCCCACGCTGTTTTCAATGTCCCGGCTCACTCACCTCCCGCGCTGTTTTCAATGTCCCGGCTCTCTCTCCTCCCGCGCTGTTTTCACTGTCCCGGCTCATCACCTCCCGCGCTGTTTTCAATGTCCCATTGAACCGCCTGAGCAGCTGCAGGTTTGCTGTGTATTTACCTCTGCAAAGGCCAGACAACATCGATACCAGCGGCCATCAGCATAACAAAGTAGCAGCCATCTGCATACTGATGAGCAATCCCCGGGATCAATAAGTAACATTTTGGACACACAAAGCAAAGCCAGACTCCTCGGCGCCAGCAGGAGCCAACACAAAGGAGGTGAACGAGCACCTCGAGACCGCCCATCGATCAGGAAACCGCTCCAGTATTGGAGAAAATCGAACCAAGCGACTGGGACAAAGTCCAATCACTTGGGACCAGGTACAGGGTCCGCCCCGAAAGGCGGGAAGTCCCTGGGGACAATAAGAGTTGAGCCCCAAGTTCAAATTGCTCTCTCTTCTTCCTGCCCGGGTCACCCAGCAGCACGAACCAACATTGACCGTGACCGGTGCAGTGATCGTCGACTGACGTAAGTCTTAATTCAACGCTCGCTACGAGATAGGCGCTCTAGCTACCAATCCGTACCAGCTTAGAATCCCGCAGACTCAGAACCCGTACGAAAGGCCATTTGTTCCCCTGACCTGGTGGGCCAGTCCGAAGTTAAGTATAGGCCTGTTAGTTATAGAAGTAGCTTAGACGTAGAATTTGTGCATGAGTAGCGATTACTGTGTATAATTAATGTGCTTTGATTTAAATCTTACTAATCGGTGTATTGGGTTATTGATCATTACTCGGACTTGAACCTCGTGGCGGTATCATAAAGATACCTGGCGACTCGAGAGCAAAGGTAATAAAACAGAGCAATTGAACCAAGGAGAAAATCAGCAACAGCACAGACAACGACCCAAGCCAGAATCGAACTTGGGACCCTGGAGCTGTGAAGCAATTGTGCTATCCACAATGCTACCGTGCTGCCCACCAATACATGAATAGAGGGATACAGACCCTGGAAGTGTAGAAGCTTTAGGTTAGAGGGGCAGCATGGTTGTTGCAGGCTTGGAGAGCCAAAGGGCCTGTTACTGTGCTGTACCTTTCTTTGTTCTTTATTCAGTGGACGTGATCTATTTGGATTTCCTGAAGACATTTGACAAGATGCCTTTCACACTGAGGGTGGTGAGCAGCGGAACGGGCGGCCAGAGGCAGTGGTAGAGGCAGGTACAATTTTTTCCTTTAAAAAACAGTTAGATAGTTACATGGGCAGGATGGGCATAGAGGGATATGGGCCAAATGCAGGCAAGTGGGACCAGCTTAGTGATAGAAGCTGGGCGGCATGGACAAGCTGGGCCGAGGGGCCTGATTCCATGCTGTAAACATCTATGACCATATGCATCCAGAATAGCTTTTTTTACCACATCATAATTCCACCCACTCTGACAGGGAAGCATAAATTTACTCTGCAGGGGTAATGTCCACTTTTGTCTTAGAACATAGAACATAGAAAAATACAGCACAGAACAGGCCCTTCGGCCCACGATGTTGTGCCGAACCTTTGTCCTAGATTAATCATAGATTATCATAGAATTTACAGTGCAGAAGAAGGCCATTCGGCCCATTGAGTCAGCATCGGCTCTTGGAAAGAGCACCCCATCCAAGGTCAACAACTCCACCCCATCCCCATAACCCAGTAACCCCACCTAACACTAAGGGCAATTTTGGACACTAAGGGCAATTTATCATGGCCAATCCACCTAACCTGCACATCTTTGGACTGTGGGAGGAAATCGGAGTACCGGAGGAAACCCACGCACAGACGGGGAGGATGTGCAGCCCCCACACAGACAGGAACCCAAGCCGGAATCAAACCTGGGACCCTGGAACTGCGAAGCAATTAGGCTAGCCACAATGCTACCGTGCTGCCCTTAAGAACAAATTCATCTACACTATATTATTCTACCGTGATCCATGTACCTATCCAATAGCTGCTTGAAGGTCCCTAATGTTTCCGACTCAACTACTTCCACAGGCAGTGCATTCCATGCCCCCACTACTCTCTGGGTAAAGAACCTACCTCTGACATCCCCCCTATATCTTCCACCATTCACCTTAAATTTATGTCCCCTTGGACATGGTTTGTTCCACCCGGGGAAAAAGTCTCTGACTGTCTACTCTATCTATTCCCCTGATCATTTTATAAACCTCTATCAAGTCGCTCCTCATCCTTCTCCGTTCTAGCACCCTCAACCTTTCCTCGTAAGACCTACTCTCCATTCCAGGTAACATCCTGGTAAATCTCCTTTGCACCTTTTCCAAAGCTTCCACATCCTTCCTAAAATGAGGTGACCAGAACTGTACACAGTACTCCAAATGTGGCCTTACCAAGGTTTTGTACAGCTGCATCATCACTTCAAGGTTCTTAAATTCAATCCCTCTGTTAATGAACGCTAGCACACCATAGTCCTTCTTCACAGCTCTATCCACTTGAGTGGCAACTTTCAAAGATGTATGAACATAGACCCCAAGATCTCTCTGTTCCTCCACATTGCCAAGAACCCTACCGTTAACCCTGTATTCCGCATTCATTTTTGTCCTCCCAAAATGGACAACCTCACACTTTTCAGGGTTAAACACCATCTGCCACTTCTCAGCCCAGCTCTGCATCCTATCTATGTCTCTTTGCAGCCGACAACAGCCCTCCTCACTATCCACAACTCCACCAATCTTCGTATCATCTGCAAATTTACTGACCCACCCTTCAACTCCCTCATCCAAGTCATTAATGAAAATCACAAACAGCAGAGGACCCAGAACTGATCCCTGCGGTACGCCACAGGCAACTGGGATCCAGGCTGAATATTTGCCATCCACCACCAGTCTCTGACTTCTATCGGTTAGCCAGTTTGTTATCCAACTGGCCAAATTTCCCACTATCCCATGCCTCCTTACTTTCTGCATAAGCGTACCATGGGGAACCTTATCAAATGCCTTACTAAAATCCATGTACACTACATCCTTTGCTTTACCTTCATCCACATGCTAGGTTACCTCCTCAAAGAATTTAATAAGACTTGTTAGGCAAGACTTACCCCTCACAAATCCATGCTGACTATCCCTAATCAAGCAGTGTCTTTCCAGATGCTCAGAAATCCTGTCCCTCAGTACCCTTTCCATTACTTTGCCTACCACCGAAGTAAGACTAACTGGCCTGTAATTCCCAGGGTTATCCCTATTCCCTTTTTTGAACAGGGGCATGACATTCGCCACTCTCCAATCCCCTGGTACCACCCATGTTGACAGTGAGGACAAAAAGATCATTGCCAACGGCTCTGCAATTTCAACTCTTGCTTCCCATAGAATCCTTGGATAAATCCCGTCAGGCCCGGGGGACTTGTCTATCCTCAAGTTTTTCAAAATGCCCAACACATCTTCCTTCCTAACAAGTATTTCCTCGAGCTTACCAGTCTGTTTCACACTGTCCTCTCCAACAATACTACCCTGTGACTTCTGCACCTTTCCAAAATCTGTTTCCCAATCTGTTCCTCCACATCTCTGCTACTATTGGGGGGCCTATAGAAAACTCCCAACAAGGTGACTGCTCCTTTCCTATTTCTGACTTCAACCGATACTACCTCAGTAGGCAGATACTCCTCGAACTGCCTTTCTGCAGTTATACTATCTCTAATTAATAATGCCACCCCCCCCCCACCTCTTTTACCACCCTCCCTAATCTTATTGAAACATCTATAACCAGGGACCTCCAACAACCATTTCTGCCCCTCATCTATCCAAGTTTCCGTGATGGCCACCACATCGTTGTCCCAAGTACCGATCCATGTCTTAAGTTCACTCACTTATTCCTGATGCTTCTTGCATTGAAGTATACACACTTCAACCCATCTCCGTGCCTGCAAGTACTCTCCTTTGTCAGTGTTCCCTTCCCCACTGCCTCACTACAAGCTTTGGCGTCCTGAATATCGGCTACCTTAGTTGCTGGACTACAAATCCGGTTCCCATTCCCCAGCCAAATTAGTTTAAACCCTCCCGAAGAGTACTAGAAAACCTCCCTCCCAGGATATTGGTGCCCCTCTGGTTCAGATGCAACCCGTCCTGCTTGTACAGGTCCCACCTTCCCCAGAATGCACTCCAATTATCCAAATACCTGAAGCCCTCCCTCCTACACCATTCCTGCAGCCACATGTTCAACTGCACTCTCTCCCTATTCCTAGCCTCGCTATCACGTGGCACTGGCAACAAACCAGAGATGACAACTCTGTCTGTCCTGGCCTTTAACTTCCAGCCTATCTCCTTAAACTTGTTTATTACCTACACACCCCTTTTCCTACCTACGTCGTTGGTACCAATGTGCACCACGACTTCTGGCTGCTCACCCTCTCCCTTAAGGATCCTGAAGACACGATCCGAGACATCCCTGGCCCTGGCACCCGGGAGGCAACATACCTTCCGGGAGTCTCGCTCGCGACCACAGAATCTCCTATCTATTCCCCTAACCATTGAATCTCCTATTACTATTGCTTTTCTATTCTCCCCCTTCCCTTCTGAGCCCCAGAGCCAGATTCAGTGCCAGAGACCTGGCCACTAGGGCCTTCCCCCGGTAGGTCATCCCCCCCAACAGCATCCAAAACGATATACTTGTTTTGAAGGGGAACGGCCACGAGGGATCCCTGCACTGTCTGCCTGTTTGTTTTCTTTCCTCTGACCCAGCTACTCTTGTCCTGTACCTTGGGTGTGGTTACCTCCCTGTAACTCTTCTCTGTAACGCCCTCTGCCTCCCGGATGATCCGAAGTTCATCCAGCTCCAGCTCCAGTTCCCTAACACGGTCTCTGAGGAGCTGGATTTGGGTGCACTTCCGGCAGGTATAGTCAGCGGGGAGACCGGTGGTATCCCTCACCACCCACATCCTACAGGGGAAGCATGCAACTGGCCTAGCCTCCATCACCTCTTACCTTACAGAATATAGCTGCCCTGTGGATCAACTGGACCTCCGCCCCCCGACTCTGCTCCCAGTCAGCTGCACTCTCTAAACTTCCGGCTCCCTTCTCGCTCTTTGAGGAAATGAAATGAAAGGAGCACCTTGCTCCCTCCTTACCCAACTCCCTCAGTCACCAAACTCTCACTATAGCACTCAAATGCACCAAATTCAGCACTCCCTCAGTCACCAAACTCTCACTATAGCACTCAAATGCACCAAATTCAGCACTCCCTCAGTCACCAAACTCTCACTATAGCACTCAAATGCACCAAATTCAGCACTCAGTGCAAACCTTGGCCACTCTATTTGGGTTGCTATTTTCTCAAAAGCCCCCAAAAAGGTCTCCACCTCCATCAATCGAATTTTGGGAGGGCCTGTATAATTTAAACATATCGCTACTGGGCTTGTTTCTATGGTTAAACACTCCTCTACCTTCTGGCAGCTCCCTGCTCATTTCCAGTGCCTTAAGCTGGAGGGCTCTCTCTTTTGCTTTTTCCTCTCTCTCTCTCTCTAATTCCAATCTGATTTTCATCTCCATTTATTTTTGTTTTTGCTGCATTCCAATTGTTTTTCTTTTGCTTCAGTTCCCTTTCCTGCATCTCCATTTCTTTTCCGTTTTGCTGCATTTCCAATTGTTTCATTTGTAACTGGATTTTGGCCAATTCTACTGATTTTTGCATGACCCAGGCTGTGTTTCTTGCATTTCTTTCAAATTTAAATGTTGAGCAATCGCTTCAACTATCTCCACCTTCTTAGCTCTAGCTGATACCTCGATTTCTAATGCACCTACCAATTTGATTAATTTGTCTTTTCAAAGCTCTTTCAAATAAACCAGAGATAAGTCTTCCACCTCAAGAAAACTCTTTGCAACGTCCAGAGCCATCCTGTTATATCACTACAAACTTGGCGTCTCTTTCAATTTACCGCCATTTACCATTCCAAAGATCTCGCACCAGAACTCCCAAATTATGTTACGCCACCTTGGGCAAGTGCGCGGTCAATTCCAGCCCCGTATGCCCGGAATCACAACACAAGTGAATTAACCAGTAAATCTTATAAAAATACCCAAAGTCTTTGGTCCTTGGCTGCCCAATAATTACAAACACCAGGTTATTTATACCAAGAATTATCAAGAAAAATGCAGTAAATACAACTGATCACAACAAGCTAATAACTGATAGCCCCTCGGTGATTACTTTGGGAATAGTGATCACAATTCCGTAAGTCTTAGAATAGTCATGGACAAAGACAAGAGTCGTCCTAAAGGAAGAGTGCTAAATTGGGGAAAGGCCAAGTATAACAAAATTCGGCAGGCGCTAGGGAATGTGGATTGGGAGCAGCTGTTTAAGGGTCAATCCACATTTGAAATGTGGGAGTCTTTTAAGGAAAGGTTGATGAGAGTGCAGGACAGACATGTCCCTGTGAAAATGAGGGATAGAAATGGCAAGATTAGGGAACCATGGATGACGGGTGGAATTGTGAGACTAGCTAAAATGAAAAAGGAAGCATACATAAGATCTAGGCGACTTAAAACTGATGAAGCTTTGAAGGAATATCGGTAAAGTAGGACAAATCTCAAACGTGCAATAAAGAGGGCTAAAAGGGGTCATGAAATATCTTTGGCTAACAGGGTTAAGGAAAATCCCAAAGCCTTCTATTCGTATATAAGGAGCAAGAGGGTAACTAGAAAAAGGATTGGCCCACTCAAAGATAAAAGAGGGAATTTATGTGCGGAGTCAGAGGAAATGGGTGAGATTCTAATTGAGTACTTTGCATCGGTATTCACCAAGGAGAGGGACATGACGGATGTTGAGGCTAGGGATGGATGTTTAAATACTCTAGGTCAAATTGGCATAAGGAAGGGGGAAGTTTTGGGTATTCTAAGAGGCATTAAGGTGGACAAGTCCCCGGGTCCGGATGGGATCTATCCCAGGTTACTGAGGGAAGCGAGGAACGAAATAGCTGGGGCCTTGACAGATATCTTTGCAGCATTCTTGAGCACGGGTGAGGTCCTGGAGGACTGAAGAATTGTTAATGCTGTCCCTTTTTTTAAGAAGGGTAGCAGGGATAATCCAGGGAATTACAGACCTGTGAGCTTGACGTCAGTGGTAGGCAAACTGTTGGAGAAGATACTGAGGGAGAGGATCTATTCACATTTGGAAGAAAATAGACTTATCAGTGATAGGCAGCATGGCTTTGTGCAGGGAAGGTCATGTCTTACAACCCTAATAGAATTCTTTGAGGAAGTGACAAAGTTAATTGATGAGGGAAGGGCTGTAGATGTCATATACATGGACTTCAGTCAGGCGTTTGATAAAGTTTCCCATGGCAGGTTGATGGAAAAGGTGAAGTCGTATGGGGTTCAGGGTGTGCTAGCTAGATGGATAAAGAATTGGCTGGGCAACAGGAGACAGAGAGTAGTGGTGGAAGGGAGTGTCTCAAAATGGAGAAAGGTGACTAGTGGTGTTCCACAGGGATCTGTGCTCGGATCACTGTTGTTTGTGATATACATAAATGATCTGGACGAAGGTATCGGTGGTCTGATTAGCAAGTTTGCAGATGACACTAAGATTGGTGGAGTTGCAGATAGCGAGGAGGACTGTCAGAGAATACAGCAAAATATAGATAGATTGGAGAGTTGGGCAGAGAAATGGCAGATGGAGTTCAATCCAGGCAAATGCGAGGTGATGCATTTTGGAAGATCTAATTCAAGAGCGGACTATACGGTCAATGGAAGAGTCCTGGGGAAAATTGATGTACAGAGAGATCTGGGAGTTCAGGTCCATTGTACCCTGAAGGTGGCAATGCAGGTCGATAGAGTGGTCAAGGAGGCATACAGCATGCTTGTCTTCACCGGACGGGGTATTGAGTACAAGAGTCGGCAGGTCATGTTACAGTTGTTCGGACTTTGGTTAGGCCACATTTGGAATACTGCGTGCAGTTCTGGTCGCCACATTACCAGAAGGATGTGGATGCTTTAGAGAGGATGCATAGGAGGTTCACCAGGATGTTGCCTGGTATGGAGGGTGCTAGCTATGAGGAAAGGTTGAGTAGATTAGGATTGTTTTTGTTGGAAAGACGGAGGTTGAGGGGGGACCTCATTGAGGTCTACAAAATTATGAGGTATGGACAGGGTGGATAGCAACAAGCTTTTTCCAAGAGTGGGGGTGTCAATTACAAGGGGTCACGATTTCAAGGTGAGAGGTGGAAAGTTTAAGGGAGATGTGCGTGGAAAGTTTTTTACACAGAGGGTGGTGGGTGCTTGGAACGCTTTGCCAGCGGAGGTGGTAGAGGCGGGCACGATAGCATCATTTAAGATGCATCTAGACAGATATATGAATGGGCGGGGAACAGAGGGAAGTAGATCCTTGGAAAATAGGTGACAGGTTTAGATAAAGGATCTGGATCGGCGCAGGCTGGGAGGACCGAAGGGCCTGTTCCTGTGCTGTAATTTCCTTTGTTCTTTGTTCTTTAACTGTCCCACCCTTTCCCCCCACACACAAGACAGACAAACACAGAGGGGTGGAAAGGGCTGAAAATAACAGGAGTAAAGGTAAAAAAAAAAAGTTTTTGTTTCAAATGGTGGTTCTTTTGCACGTTTTCCTCACAGATTGCTAGTTGATCAAAGCCTCTGTTTTATAGCAGGTTATGGTCTTCCTAGCAGAGTCTCTCATTCAGGGTCCCCGCGGGCTAGAAAACACAGTACTTTCAGGCAGCAGGTTTCCTGGAGAGAAGGTTTATTTCTGATCAAACTGGGGCTTCAGCTCAAGGTTCACATTCAGGCCTATATTTTTCTGAATAGACACTTTAGTTAACATCAGACCTTGCTTTCAGTCCGTGGTTTGACTTCAGGCCATTGCAGCCCCAAGAGAATGACACTCAGGCTTGCTTGAGTGAGTCAGTTCCCACAGTAGAGTTCTGTAGAGAATTAGTTGGATCTTTTTGGATGGAGTTAGTTAGATCTCTTCCTCCAGACTGCAGATTCAAAAGTGAAACCAAACTGGAACCTCGTGACTCTGAAACATTCCCGTGGGATTAGATCCAATCACCACCTGTTACCAGGCAGAGCACAACCATTTGGCACATTCATTTGCTACCAGCCAAATCAATCAAACCGAGTCATCACTGACACCGGCCAGTCTGCAATCACCAACAATAATCAGCACAGTGTTATGGGCCAGGGTTTAGAGAACCCCAAAGTGTATCATGGAGTTCACCTGACCCACAACTTTTAATAGATTGTGGTTATGGGGAAACACACGGGGTTACTCTGCAGGTATGATGCACCAGAGATCTACAGTACTTTTAAATTAAAACAATGTTTATTTATGAAACCAGTTAACACTTTAGAACCCCACAGTAAACATCTTAATAACTATCAACACCAATCCTCCCCACAGATACAATATTCTATGAGTAAACCTTAATCTTTCCTTATTAACATCCATAAGACATAAGACCTTTTTTAACACAGAAATCAGGTTTAAATTCACTACTGAGAGTAGTGACTTGGAGATTGAGGGCAACTGAGAGTGGCGAAGGATAAATGATAATGGCCCATAGGTCGATGAGCATGACTCGCAGGAATGTAAAAAGGATCAAAAACTCTCAGAGACAGATGAGGGCAACACCAATAGGCACTGTGGGCACTCAGGGTTGGACATCCCATGATCATGTTGCTGTCATACCTTTACACTTAATACACCTGGACAGACACTGAATGGAGTATGATTTTAAGCACAAAGGCGAAACCCATATTGCCACCACCACCCACCCAGAACATTACTGTCCCATCTTCTCTCTCTGGGTTACATGTAGCTAGCCCCTTAGAATGGTAACCTACAATCGTATTACCTTCCTTCTAAAACAGAAGCCCTCAGCCCCATGGCGATTGGGAGCCAAAAAATGGGAGCCAAAATATGGGAGACTCTACTCAGCTCTCTGGCGCTCAGCCTAAATATTTAAGTGGTTACGAGAATCTCACCATTCAAGAACCCTTGCACTCGAATGTCTGAGTGCAGTCAGCTGCTTGGATGGAGAGAAAAAAACTCTCAAGCAAGCAAGCAAGTCATAATGGAGAATGAAAAAAAACATTGAAAAATAACTGAGTTCAGCCAGGCCCCAGGTGAAATGGAGGAACCTCTAGAGTGTTAATGGGGTGTGAAATGCAGAGTAAACAAACAATTTCCATAGGTCCTGTGAAGTAGACAGCCGTTGGCTAAACCACAGAGGCTTGTGAAAATCAATGGGGTGTGAAATGAAATATGAACGAGCAAGTACAAAGGGATGAAAGCAGGCACGCTACAACAGTGAAACCACAGAGCCTATTCAAACTTCAAGGGGTGTGAAGTTTCTCCAGGAGACAAGCTGCTCAATGACTCTCTCCTGTGTGAGGATCTTAATACAGGCAGGCTATAGCTGTGCTTAGACAGTCGGACATGAAGGCTTCAATGTTTCACAGACCATTGCGACCACAATCCCCGGAGAGACACCCAACCTGGCCCCTCTAGCCTAGCCCGAGTCCCCTAAACGCCCAGCTCCCTTGAAGGATCCCCGAACGGCATCTGGTCAGTGGTTACCTTTATCCTGGGGCATCCTGGAACTAAATGGAGAGAGGTACTCGTCTCCTTGTTCCCTGTAGGAGTCCAAGGCGCTGGATCCCCATTTTAAAAGACCAGCCGTAATTGGCACCCGCGTGACATGATTGGTGGGCAGGAAGATTCCATGAGGCCAGAACATCTGACTAATGAGATTACAATGAAGCCAAAAACATGCTCACCAGGTTTTCACCATTACTGGATGAGATCCAGATCACACCAGCGTGAAAGACACGGGAAGATTGCAAACTGATTTGCCCCTGGTGCAAATCCCGATTTGTGCCTCATGCCAAAATTTCCTGAAATAGCGGAGTATCCGCTGGGCGTAACGCAGCCGGAAAATCAACCTCAAGGTGTGATCGATATCCATCCGGGAATACGGAATGATCCAGTATCCATCCAGCAACATAGTGTGATCTAGTACGCATACAGGAACACAGTGTGATCCAGTATCCATCCAGGAACACGGTGTGATCCAGATTTCAATCAGGAACACAGTGTGGCAAGTCTTCGGGTAGCGACATGTAGGAGGAGGTCACACATAAGGTAGCTCCTGCTAGAGTCTTTAGTTTTTTGTTCTTTTTATCCATTTGCTGGGGTAATTGGTGGACAGACTCGGCCCATTCAAGAGTCGTTGGTGAGAAGATGTCAAAAGGCTCAAGAAAGACTACAATTAAGAAAGGTGGGACCAATAGTTCTTCGAAGGAGCTGAGCAAGGTGCAGAGCTGAGGGGGATTGAAGATGGTAGAAGCAAGTTCATCAGATGGAGCCACATGTATCATGGTAGATAAGCTGGCGAGGTAATGGCTGTGAATTTAATAAACAGTTTGGCAAGCATTTCGAAAGGCATCGGAGGGAAATTATAGTGACCCTAAGAAAGTTGGTGGATGATGCTCCAGTGCCGATAAAGAAGGCATTGGAAAAGACGTTGGAGACAGTGCGGCAGTATTGTGAGGTGTTGAAGGAGGTGGAGAAGATGCTGTTGAGACAGAGCAATAAGTTGGCCCCGCTAAATGCTCAGTTGCGGAGGGTGGAGGAAAGAAATCAGGGTCTGAAAGCGAAGGTTGGCGACCTGAAGACTAGGTCGAGGTGGCAAAACCTGAGTGTCGTGGGGCTGCCTGAGGAGGTGAAGAGTCCAAGGCCAACTGAATGCTTCAAGATGATGTTTAGGAAGTTGATGGGGGTGGGGAGGGGATCAGAGTCCCCCATTGAACTAGATCGGGCCTACCAGTCACTTTGGGCAAAGCCACGGGGGGTGAACTACCACGAGCTGTGATAGTGTGTTTTCGCAGCTATTGGTCGAAGGAGCGGGTCCTAAAGTGGGCCAAGGAGAATAGGGAGGTGCAGTGGGAAGGTAGCAGTATTCACATGTATCAGGACATTTCGGCAGAATTGGGGGGCAGTCTTTAACAGGCCGAAGTCGGCACTCTACAAGAGTGGTGTGCGGTTTGGCGTGCTGTACTTGGCAAGGCTGAGGGATACGCACAAGGCTGAAGACCATTTTTTCAAGATGGCGGAGGAAGCGGAGGCAGTAATCAAAGCTGAATGACTTGGACTGGACTGAAGGGGCTTGCATGGAACTTGCTTGGTGGTTGGGAAGGATCTCTGTGGGGACATTGCATATGCTTTTCCCTTGTTCCCTCGCTCCCTTTCTTTTCTCTTGTTTGTACAGAGCTGGTGGTAATTGAAATTGTTGCAGTTTGGCTTGGAGGAGCTCTTTCCCTTTATTCTATTTTCTCGAATTAAGGGGTGGAAGATGGGCATGGGAGAGTTTTGGTTTGGGGTCTGGCTTTTGTCTTTGATTGTTTATTTGGGTATTGTGGGCACTGGCAGGGAGGCCAACTTGCTAGCTGAGTGAGATTGGCTCGTGAACGGAAGCGAGATGGGGGATTGCGTCTTGCAGGACCTTTGCGGGATCTCACAGACCTCGGTGCACAGGTACATCCGGGCCGTAACGGATGCCCTATATGCCCAGTCGGCTCAATACATCCATTTCAACGTGGACAGAGCCCACCAGGATGCCCGAACAGCGGGATTAACCGCCATCGCCGAGATGCCCTGAATTCAGGGGGTGATCGACGGGATGCACCTGCAGATGACAGGCCAGGCTGCAGTTCAGGTACCTGGATCGCTCTGACGGGGCCCTCCGGTATGAAGCTGAAAGGGTCGCCCACATTGTGGCAGCCTGCTGCGTCCTCCACAACATCGTGCAGCAGAGGGGGCGACGTGCTGGAGGGGGAGGATGAACCCCAGGCCTTGTCTGCCGGCAAGGGGGAGGGTGGGCAGGACATTGGGCCCAGGGAGGCGGCACGACATGTGCACCAGGGCCAACATGCACGGGATGCTCTGATTGCTTCCAGCTTCACCTACTTGGTTGATGCTGATGTGGCAAAAGAGAGAGAGACTTGGCCAGGAGCATGGACACCCCATCCCCCCCGATACATACCTGCTGCTCTACAGGTGCAGGCTCTGGGTTGGCAGTAACAGCATGTCTGGTCCATGGGATGGAGGATAATGACAACCCTCGCTGTGATGAGCTCTGATGCTCCGCATCGTATGACAATGTCCGACACCTGCCTATGGTAGCACTTTCCACCGTCCACCTGGGTAATCCCTGCATGTGAGCTGACCATTCAATCCCACGATCCCACCGAAACCCCTGAGGTGATGGTCTGTGGTGGCAGGGGGGGGGGGGGGGGGGGGGGAGCAGGGAGCCCAGGCACCCACAATGCACACCCTCTGTGGCCAGCCTAGACCAGTCTACCCTCACATTCATCTGACAGAGCACCGAGGCAGGTTGTAACAGTGTGAACAGGTGTTTAATGTGACAACATACATACAGCATTGTGCCCCAGCCCCAGTAACTAAACTGTGCCCTACACCCGTGTACTTAACTGGTGCCTAACTTTCTGGCCTTATGAGCCCTAACACTACATCTTGGTGGATCCTCAGACGATACATCAGGGGTGGAGGCAGCCTTCTGTGATTCCTGCCCTGCGACCTGGATCTCGCCATTGGCGGCTGTCTTCTTGGGCGACTGGGCCGGAATGGGCCAGGCTCCTGCTCGGGCGTCCCAGGTGCCACCCTGTTCTGCCCTCTGCCCACTAGATGCGCAAGGGAGCTATCCCCTGAAGCTCCCCCGTCACCTGCTGCTGGTAGTCCTGAAGGCCTGCTCTGGGCTCGACCAGGGTCTGCATGCTCCTGGCCATGGAGCACAGGGAGTGGACCATAATCGTCTGGGTCTGCGCCACATCACCCATTGACAGTGCCACCACCTTCTGGGTCTGTGTCACATCAGCCATAGACTGCGCCATCTGCTTCTGGGACTGAGCCACCTACCTCTGTATCAGCGCCACGTCGGACAGCGCCTAGGCGATGCCACCGATGTTCCGAGCCATGGCCTGCTGTGAATGGGCCATGCTCAAGAAACGCCGCTACAATTTCCAGGTGGCTCTGGCACATAACTGCCTGTGAGGTGGCAACTCTGTCCTGGGACTCAGCCGGTGCCGGCACAGAATGCCCCAGGCCTTGGACATGCTGATCCATAGCAAAAACCCTTGCCTCCAATGCCTCCACCGCGGATGCCACCAGTGCAGTCTTGGCCTGGGTGGCAGGCATGGTCAGCACACCTCCTGCTCCTGCACGTGGTTGTATTCCTTCAACTGCACCAGCAGGTGCTGGATGCTTGCTGACAACCCCTCATATAGTTCCTGACTCTGTGACTGCAACTTCACAATCAATGGGGGTGTCCGTTCCGAAAGCCCAAAATTTGTCTGAATGCCAGCTAGTTCCTGGGGTCGGAATGCCCCACGATCGTCCGACCCTTCGGGAGTTCCTAACTCCACCTGATACACCGGATCAGCTGTGTGGTGCACACCAGATCGTGTCTCAGGAGCCTCCTTACTAAAGTGCCCAACCGAGGTGAGTGTGTCTGGGATAGTGGAGGGTGTTGGAGACAGCTATGACTGGAAATGTGTGTCAACATCGGAATTGAGCTCCGGGGTGTCCTGAGTCTTGGGTCGAGAGCTGCCATCCGAGCTGCTCTCCTTGTCAGTTCTCATCTCACGGTGCACTGGCTGGAGGTGCGGGACACCAGATGGATCTGCCCCATCACTAGCAGGTCCTGCAAGACACAAAAACAATATGCATGATTAGACCGCCAGCCGGGTGGGTGGTGGGGTTGAAGGTGGTGTGGCGGTGAAGGTGGTGTAGGTGAGGGTGGTGTTGGGGAGGTGGGGTTGATACACGTGTAACGGGGAACCGCAACTCAGCAGGGTCTCACTTCCTTGCCCGCGTCCGTCCTCTGCCCCAGCGACCTCCGTTTCCTCCGGGCTGCCGACAAGGCCCTCTGCTCTTCCACAATGAGGGGTTGCATGTCCGGTGGTCCCCCTCTAGTTTTCTCTCCCTCCCTGCAGTTATGCGCGGCCTTCTCCTAGTGCGGAGAAGTAGTGGGGTGGGAGGGGGGGTTAGGAAAGAAGCAGAAAATGACAGTGTTAGACAGTCCAATGCATGCAGCCCAGGGGATGGGTAGCTGGTGGCCTCAGTAGCTAGGGCACCCGGCATTGGCGGCCGGTATGGGTGCCGGCATGTGGTGCAGTGTGGAGGTTTGGCCGCCCTCCGGGTTGGGGGGAGGTCGGGTTATTGGTGTGTGGGATGCAGGTTAGTGATGTTTTTTTTTTAAATGTATAAAATTGAAAAAGCTGAATAAAAATATTCTTTTAAAAAAGGAACACAGTGTGATCCAGTGTCCATCCATAAGACTGTAAGACATAAGAGCAGAATTAGACCACTCGGCCTCTTCAGTCTGCTCTGCCATTTAATCATGGCTGATATTTTTCTCATTCCCATTCTCCTGCCTTCTCATAACCATAATCCAGGAACACATTGTGATCCAATGTCAAACCAGGAATATGATATGATCGAGTAACCACCCAAGGAACACAGTGTGATCCAGTGTCTATCCAAGAATGTGATGTGATCCAGTATCTGTCCAGGAACACAGTGTGATCCAATATCCACCCAGGAACAGTGTGATCCGATATCCATCCACAAACGCATGAGATCGATCCAGTAATCTATTATTTACTTTCCAGGATAAATCCCTGATAAGATAATTTTAAAAAACATACAAATAAGGAGCGGGAGTTGGCCTCGAGCTTGCTCCGTTATCTGCTAAGGTCATGGCTGATCTGATAGTAGCCTCCACTGCCTCCTGGTAGCATGTCACCTCCTTGCTTATCAAGAATTTATGCCCCTCTGCCTTAAATGTATCCAAAGACACTGGTTCCACAACCTTCTCAGGAATAGAGTCCCTAAGACTCACAGCTTCTGAGTTAAATAAATTTGCTTTGTCTCTGTTTTACATGGGCGACCTCTTATTCTTATACAATGACCCCTAGTTCTAGATTCTTCTACAAGAGGAAATATCTTCTCCACATACACCCTGTCAATAACCCTCAGGATCATATATGTTTCAATCAAATCGCCTCTAACTCTTCTAAACTCCAGTGGATATAAACCGAGCCTCTAACCTTTCCTCATTAGACAACCCACCCATTCCAAATATTATTCTGGTAAACCTTCTCTGAACTGCTCTGACCAATGTTTTCTGCAGTAAGATGACCAATGCTTCAGATATGGTCTCACTAGTGCTCTGTACAACTGAAGCATAACTTCCCTATTTTTGTATTCACCTAGCTTTGTAATACTTCCTGTACTTTTCCCCCCATTTTTACAGGATACGGGGTTCGCTGGCTAGGCCAGCATTTGTTGCCCATCCCTAATTGTACTTGATAAGGTGGTGGTGAGCTGCCTTCTTGAACCGCTGAAGATCATGTGGTGTAGCTACACCCTCTGTGCTATTAGGGTGGGAATTCCAGGATTTTGACCCAGCGCCAGTGAAGGATATATTTCCAAGTCAGAATGGTGAATGACTTGGAGGGGAACTTCCAGGCGGTGGTGTTCCCATATATCTGTCCTTCTAGATAATAATGGGTGTGCAGACTAGTCTTTTGTGATTAATGCATTCGTGTACCAAGATCCCTCTGCACCTCAGGGATCTGCTATCTCTCACCATTTAGATATATATTTTTAATAATTAATTCACAGGATGTGAGCGTCGCTGGTTAGGCCAGCATTTATTGCCCATCCCTAATTGCCTTCTTAATCTGCTGCAGTCCCCGAGGTGTAGGTACACCCACTGTGCTGTTAGTGAGGGTGTTCCAGGATGCTGCCCCAATGACAGTGAAAGAATGGCAATATATTTCCAAGTCAAGGTGGTGAGTGACTTGGAGTGAAACCTTCAGGTGGTGGACTTACCAGGTATCTGCTGCTCTTGTCCTTCTAAACGGTGGTGGCTGTGGGTTTGGAAGGTGCTGCCTAAGGAACCTTGGTCAGTTACTGCAGTGCATCTTGTAGATGGCACACACGGCTGCCACTGGTCGTCAGTGGTGGAGGGTTTGAATGTTTGCGGCAGGGGGAGAAATCAGGCGGGGCTGCTTTGTCCTGGATGATGTCGAGCATCTTGAGTGTTGTTGGAACTGCACTCATCCAGGCAAGTGGAGAGTGTTCCATTACATTCTTTACTGTGCCTTGTAGATGGTGGACAGGCTTTGGGGAGTCAGGAGGTGAGTTACTCGCTGTAGGGTTCCTAGCTTGGTAACCATAGTATTAATATGGCTGGTCCAGTTCAGTTTCTGATCAAGAAACCCCCAGATTTTAATTGTGGGGGATTCAGCGATGGCAATGCCATTGAAAGTCAAGGGGCGATGGTCGGATCCTCTCTTGTAAGAGACGGTCATTGCCTGGCACTTGTGTGGTGCGATTGTAATTTGCCACTTGTCGGGTCAAGCCTGGACACTGTTCAGGTCTTGCTGCATTTAGGCATGGACTGTCATGAGGAGTCCCGAATGGTGCGAATATCCGAACATCCCCACTTCTGACGTTATGAGGTCATTTATGAAGCAGCTGAAGATGGTTGGGCCAAGGACACTACCCTGAGGAACTCCTGTAGTGATGTCCTGGATCTGAGATGATTGACCTCCAATCACCACAACCATCATCCTTTGTGCCAGGTATGACTCTAACCAGTGGAACGTTTTTCCCCTAATTTCCATTGATTTCAGTTTAGCTCGGCTCCTTGATGCTACACTCGGTCAAATGCTGCCTTGATGTCACCTCGGGAGTTCAGCTCTTTTGTCCATGTTTGAAACAAGGCTGTAATGAGATCAGGAGGTGAGTGACCCTGATGGAATCCAAGCTGAGTGTCCGAGAGCAAGTTATTGTTAAGTAAGTGCCGCTTGATAGCACTGTTGATGACTCCTTCCATCACTCTGCTGTTGATGGAGAGTAGACTGATAGGGCATAAGGGCGTAATTGGATTTGTCCTGTTTGTTGTGGGCAATTTTCCACATTGCCGGGTAGATACATAGAAGATATGAGCAGGAGGAGGCCTTTTGACTCTTCAATCCTGCTCCACCATTTGTCACGATCATGGCTGATCATCCAACTCAATAGCCTAATCCTGCTTTCTCCCCATAGCCTTTGATCCCATTCTCCCCCAGGTTCTATATCTAGCCGCCTCTTGAATATATTCAATGTTTTAGCATCAACTACTTCCCGTGGTAATAAATTCCACAGGCTCACCACTCTTTGAGTGAAGAAATGTCTCCTCATCTCTGTCCGAAATGGTTTACCCTGAATCCTCAGACTGGTTCTGGACACACCCATCATTGGGAACATCTTCCCTGCATCTACCCTGTCCAGTCTTGTTAGAATTTTATAAGTCTCTATGAGATCCCCCCTCATTCTTCTGAACTCCAGCGAGAACATAGAACAGTACAGCACAGAACAGGCCCTTCGGCCCTCGATGTTGTGCCGAGCTTTGTCCGGAACCAAGATCAAGCTATCCCACTCCCTGTCATTCTGGTGTTCTCCATGTGCCTATCCAATAACCGCTTGAAAGTTCCCAACGGGTCCGACTCCACTATCACAGCAGGCAGTCCATTCCACACCCTAACCACTCTCTGAGTAAAGAACCTACCTCGGACATCCCTCCTATATCTCCCACCCCGAACCTTATAGTTATGTCCCCTTGTAACAGCTACATCCACCCGAGGAAATAGTCTCTGAACGTCTACTCATCCCCCTCATCATCTTATAAACAATCCTAATCTAGTCAATCTCTCCTCATATGACAGTCCCGCCATCCCTGGAATCAGTCTGGTAAATCTTCACTGCACTCGCTCTGGAGCAAGAACATCCTTCCTCAGAGAAGGAGACCAAAACTGCACACAATATTCAAGGTTTGGCCTCACCAAGGCCCTATATAATTGCAGCAACACATCCTGCTTCTGTACTCGAAACCTCTCGCAATGAAGGCCAACATACCATCAGCCTTCTTTACCGCCTGCTGCACCTGCATGCTTACCTTCAGCAACTGGTGCACAAGGACACCCAGGACCCGCTGCACACTCCCCTATCCCAATTTACAACCATTCAGGTAGCAATCTGCCTTCCTGTTTTTGCTTCCAAAATGAATAACTTCATACTTATCCAAATTATACTGCATTTGCCATTGATTTGCCCACTCGCCCAACCTGTCCAGATCATGCTGTAGGATCCCTGCATTCCTCGGAGGAAACACACGCAGACATGGGAGAACTTGCAGACTCCACACAGACAGTGACCCAAGCCGGGAATCGAACCTGGGACCCTGTAGCTGTGAAGCAACTGTGCTAACCATTATGCTACCATGCTGCCCTGTTTATGCCTACTCTCTGCTTCCTGTTAGTCAGTCAATCTTCTATCCATAGTAATATGTTAAACCCTATAACATGAGCTTTTATTTTCCGCAATGACCTTTGATATGGCATTTTATCAAATGTCTTCTGGAAACCGGAGTTCAGTACATCCACTGGTTCCCTTTGATCATTTCGCACAGGTTATTTTTTTAAAGAACTGGAAATACATAGCAAATCAATCAGCATTCGAAGATAGAGGAAGAGAGCCTACTAACTAATATTCTTCCATCACTTCATGCTGATTTCAGGTTTACAGGTTTTCCTCGTGGAGTTTGCTAATCAGTTGAATAAATTTGTTCTTTGCCCCATCACAAGAGATTTACTTCTTCATTGAAATGCACTTTTCATATATCCAATCTCACACCACATTAGGTGTGGACTTTTGGAAACTGCTTCACCGATCTATGACTCATTACACAGAAAGGGCAGTGGAAGCAGCTTCAATCATAACTTTCAAATAATAATTGTATTCATACCTGAAGGAGAAATAATTGCAGGTGTCTAGAGAAAGAGAAGGGGTTGGGACTAATTAGACATAGGTGTCGATGATTGGCACAAGTACACCAAGCTGAATGGCCTCCTTTGTGATGTGTCATTCTATGATTTGTTTTCTATGTGGTGACTGGGTGGACTGTACTACGTAAAGGCATTATTGAACAAATTGAATACAGTCACCTCTTTAAAGTGAAATAATGCTACAATATTACTTACAGTGTCCATTAAAATCCTTTTCTGAAAGAGGGCCATCTCCTTCCGAAGCTCACTCTGTACAGCTGACTGTTGTTCTGTGTGACTCTTCTCCAGTTCCTCTAAATTCTGAGATTAATATTAAGAGTATCAAAATTTTATCACATTCATCCACAACATAGCACAACTATGGAGTTATTATTAATCAAACAATACACAGCTCAACAACTGACAGAGCATACTGACTGGAAACGTTGTAAATTTACACATATGCAGTTATTCGATCAGTTAAGAAATATCTGCAAGATGTACTGACAGCCCAACAGTAGCCTTTTCTGTGACACCCATCCCCAATCAACACTTTTGGATATTTAGTTAATTTATAGTAACTAAAAAACAAGAATTGTTTTCACACACAATTAGTCAATAATTAACATCTTCATAACAACAATATTTGTAGGGGGCCACCTCAATGGCCCAATCAGTGATCCAGACAAATCCCAAATTCCTCCCTGATCTGGACAGGCTCCCTATCTCAGTTAGAGCTTTGTATATGACAGTGGCCTCCTAGGCCAAGAACTAGAAATTTTAGCCAAAGAACCAGGGGCGGGATTCTCCGCCGGCGTGATTCTCTGTTTTGCGGGCGTCCGGGGGGTTCCCGACAGCTTGGGGCTGCCCCACAATGGGAAACTCCATTGACCGGCCAGCGTAACGGAGAATCCCGCCAGCGGGTCGGGGCACAAAAGTGGGGTGGAGAATCCAGCCCCAGATAGTTTAGCCAGGCAAGAGGGTATTATTGCACGCGGTGCAGAGGGTGTGAAAGAGTCCATCAAAAAAAATTACATATTCAGTTAAATATTATAGTGATTGTATCTTTGTCAAAATTAATTTGAGTAATTTATTTTGTTATCTGTAGTATTATAAAAGAACACAATAAACGTTTCAGCAAATGTTTCTCAGTCATCCATACTTGAAGGTTTACCTTCAGAAACTGTTCAAACAGTTGCTTGATGCTCTTCAGCCTTTGTCCTTGGACGACTCTCATCTGCTGGAAAAGCTTCTGTTGCTGCCGAAACAGGTTCTGCAGAAGAAAGAAGTGCAAATAGGCCTTTTTTCAGTTTTTCACCTCTCCTTCCTTTCATAGAATCATTATGAATCATAGTTTCAGACTAGTTCAGCACAACATCGTGGGCCGAAGGGCCTGTACTGTTCTATGTTCTACATTCTATTACAATGCAGAAGGAGGCCATTCAGCCCATCGAGTCTGCTTAACCCTCTGAAAGAGCACCCTGCCTAAGCCCACTACTCAGCAACCCGAGAAACCCCACCTAACCTTTGGACACTAAGGGGCAATTTAGCATGGCCAATGCACCTAACTAACCTGCACGTCTTTGAACTGTGGGAAGAAACTGGAGCACCCACAGGAAACCCATGCAGATAAGGGGAGAACATGCAAACTCCACACAGACAGTCACACAAGGCCAGAATTTAACACGAGTCCCTGGCACTGTGAGGCAGCAGTGTTAACTACTGTGCCACCGTGCTGTCCTTACAAAACAATGTGCTACTCCCAGTCAATCTCTCCCTCTTTTGCAGGTTGGTGGAGTAGCAGATAGTGAAGGGGACTGTCAGAGAATACAGCAGAATATAGGTAGATTGGAGAGTTGGGCGGAGAAATGGCAGATGAAGTTCAATCCGGGCAAATGCGAGGTGATGCATTTTGGAAGATCCAATTCAAGAGCGAACTATACGGTAAATGAAAAAGCCCTGGGGAAAATTGATGTACAGAGAGATCTGGGTGTTCAGGTCCATTGTACCCTGAAGGTGGCTGCGCAGGTCAATAGAGTGGTCAAGAAGGCCTACGTCATGCTTTCCTTCATCGGAAGGAGTATTGAGTACAAGAGTTGGCAAGTCATGTTACAGTTGTATAAGACTTTGGTTCGGCCACATTTGGAATACTGCGTACAGTTCTGGTACCATATTACCAAAAGGACGTGGATGCTTTGGAGAAGGTGCAGAGGAGGTTCACCAGGATGTTGCCTGGTATGGAGGGCGATAGCTATGAAGAGAGGTTGAGTAGATTAGGATTATTTTGATTAGAAAGACGGAGGTTGAGGGGGGACCTCATTGAGGATCTGGATCGGCGCAGGCTTGGAGGGCCGAAGAGCCTGTTCCTGTGCTGTAATTTTTCTTTGTTCTTTGTTCAACGTCAGCAAAACCAAGGAGATGGTCATTGACTTCAGGAAGCGAAGTATCATCCACACCTCTGGTGCATCAATAGTGCCGAGGTGGAGATGGTTGACAGCTTCAGATTCCCAGGTGTGCACACCGCCAACAATCTGTACTGGTCCACCCATGTCGACGCTACGTCCAAGAAAGCACAACAGCTCCTATACCTCCTCAGGAAACTAAGTACATTCAGCATGTCCACTTCATGATATCCACATTAACATATCATGGTGCAATCACACACACACACTGATGGACAGGTAGTTGGACCAACCAACACACACACAACATCGCAGCCAATCACCAGTGAGAGCACACGCACTATAAAACAGGGAACACCACAGTTCCCGCTCATTCTACCAGGAGATAGCTCAGAACACAGAGCTCACAGCGTACCACTCAGACATACACCATGTGCTGAGTGCCTCACTAAGATAGTGCTAGGGCTGGGTCCACAGTGTGGTGTTGGGTGTTCTGACACACAGATGAGCCAACACAGTTGCATATGGTACAACGCTTCTTTATTTAAACTCACTATTTACAGTTTGGTCTTTGCACTCTGCACGTGGGGGGCTCCCTGCTTGTGGTGTTTCAACAGCTCTTTCTTGTTCCCTTCTCCCCAGACCTACTGACCACCAGGTGTCGTGCTCGTGCTTTTTATGTGGTTGGTGTTCTTGTCTGTGATTGGTTGTGGTGTTGTGTACTCTGATTTGCCTGTTAGTGTGTCCATCATGATGTGTGTGTTTGAATATCATGACACACAGGTTAGCTGGTGAAGTACAAACCACAGCCAGAAGTTAATAGTCATTATTATACAGAATAATAAAACAGAATTGTACCATCTACAACCGTGTTGGTTCGTTTGTGTATCGGAACACTCAGCACAACATGATACCAGGACTGGAAACTCGTCAGCGACTGTGAAACCTACCTGCACCTCTTCAGAAACCCACCATCCTGCGCCATGGGAACCATCAGCCGTCGCAGCCGCGCCGGATCGCTGGAAATCTTGGCGTCAACTGGAAGCTGTTTAAACAGCACTTCCAACTCTTCCTAGAAGCCACAGACAGGGAGAATGCATCGGACACCAGGAAGATCGCCCTCCTCCTCTCCATGGCGGGGCAACACGCCATCCACATCTACAACTCCCTGGCATTCGCGGAAGGCGAGGACAAGGCGAAGTACAAGACGGTCCTGCTTAAACTTGAGGAACACTTCAATGTGGAAGTTAATGAGAGCTTCGAGAGGTACCTCTTCCAGCAGCGCCTGCAGGGTAAGGATGAGCCATTTCAATCTTATTTGACACACCTCCGTATCCTCGCGCAGTCCTGCGGCTGTGAGGCCACCTCCGACTCCATGATTCGGGATCAGATAGTTTTTGGGGTCACCTCGGACACCCTACGCCAGCAGCTCCTCAAAATAAAGCGCCTCACCCTAGCCACCGCCATCGAGACCTGCGTCCTCCACGAAAACGCGACCAGCCGGTACTCCCAATTCCAGGCGGCCGAATCGGCACGGCAGGGGCCCTACGAGCCCAAGCGGGTCCAGTCGATCGAGTTCCTCCCGGCCCGCGGCCGGACGAGGGTGGCCATTTCTCGCGCTTTCTGAGGCCTCCCCGCGCTTATACGCGCCAAAAGAGGGGACGTCGACGCAGAGGGACGGGACGCGCAGGCGCGCTCTACGCAAGACCGCACCGCGCATGCACGGTGGCGCAACGAAAGCCATGATGTCACGATGTGCGGCAACTGTGGATCCGTACACTTAAAGCGGCAATGTCCGTCCAAAGCGCAACAATGCTTCCGCTGTGGCAGGATGGGCCACTACGCTGCCTGCTGTCGAGCAGCTCAACCTGCCAACGCTCCGCAATTCCGCCAGCCTCGCAGGGACTTGCGGGCCATTCAGCCCCCATACACCGAGTCATACCCTTGACGACGTGCTGACCGGTGATACCGACGACCGGGAGCCCTTCCGCGTTGCGGTAATAAACAAGAACCGAATGTCCCCAAGTCGACCCACCAGCCGATGCCAGTGCACAGCATTAATCCGGGCGATGAATGGTGTGCCACCCTAACGGTCAACCGATCACCAATCACATTCCGCTTAGACACTGGTGCCTCCGCCAATCTCATTACATGGTCAGCCTTCCACACCTTGAAGGTTAAACCACCGATTCTGCCATCCCACTGTCAGCTGGTTGATTAAAGCGGAAACATTACCCCGGCCATGGGGTCCTGCCAGTTCGAGGTTGCACACAATCCACATACAGCCACACTATCTTTTGAGATAGTTGGATCCTCGAAGGACTCTCTGTTAGGCACACAGACGTGCAAGATCCTGCACCTCGTTCAGCGGGTACACACTTTGTCTCCAGAAGGCACTTCCCATTTCCCGGATGCAGACTTTAGGGCGCAGCTCCACTCGCTCCTCGCCCACAACCAGCAGGTTTTCGAGGGCATGGGCACATTGCCCTACACTTACAGAATACGGCTCAAACCGGATGCCACCCGGGCCATTCACGCACCTCGTAGAGTCCCAGCACCACTCAAGGACCGCCTCAAGCAGCAGCTGCAGGACCTGCAGGACCAAGGAGTGCTTTCCCGGGTCACGGAGCCAACGCCATGGGTCAGCTCCATGGTGTGCGTAAAAAAGCCCTCCGGCGGGCTCCGGATCTGTATCGACCCGAAAGACCTGAACAACAACATCATGAGGGAACACTACCCCATACCCAAACGGGAAGAGATCACGAGCGAAATGGACCATGCTACAATTTTCACCAAGCTTGATGCCTCAAAGGGCATTTGGCAGATTCAACTGGATCAGTCCAGCAGGAAGCTGTGCACTTTCAACACTCCCTTTGGCAGATACTGCTACAATAGGATGCCGTTTGGCATCATCTCGGCATCCGAGGTGTTTCATCGCATCATGGAACAGATGATGGAGGGCATCGAAGGAGTACGAGTCTATGTTGACGCCTTTATCATCTGGTCCACCACACCACAGGAGCACATCAGTCGTCTCCAGCGTGTCTTTGCATGGATACGAGATCAGGGCCTGAGCCTCAACTGAGCCAAGTGCTCTTTTAGCCAAACTGAGCTAAAGTTTCTGGGGGACCATATATCCCGGTCAGGGGTGAGGCCGGATGCCGACAAAGTGGGAGCTATTGCAGTCATGCCGCAGCCAGCAGACAAGAAGGCAGTGTTACGCTTTCTTGGGATGGTCAACTTCCTGGGGAAGTTTATTCACAACCTTGCTTCGCACACAACGGCTCTTCGCCACCTGGTCAAGAAGACAATGGAATTCCAGTGGCTGCCCGCACACCAGAAGGAATGGGAAGAGCTCAAGATCAAGCTCACCACCGCCCTGGTATTGGCGTTCTTCGACACCACTCGGGACACAAAGATCTCGACTGATGCAAGCCAGTCCAGCATTGGGGCGGTACTCCTGCAACGGGACGACACTGCATCATGGGCCCCGGTCACCTATGCCTTGCGGGCCATGACCCCCACAGAACAGCGCTACGCGCAGATTGAAAAGGAGTGCCTGGGTTTGTTGACCAGCATCGACAAATTCCACGATTATGTGTATGGTCTTCCGCAGTTCACTGTGGAGACCGACCATCGCCCCCTGGTCGCCATCATTCAGAAGGACCTCAATGATATGACCCCTTCCCTCCAGCGCATTCTGCTCAAGCTCCGGAGGTACGACTTCCAACTTGTCTACACCCCGGGAAAGGACCTCATCATCGCGGATGCCCTGTCCAGAGCAGTGAACACACCGCCCAAATCGGAGTAGTCCGTTTGTCAGGTCAACGCACAAGTAGCCTTCACATCGGCCAATCTGCCGGCTACTGATGCACGTCTGGTGTGAGACTGCGGCTGATCCCCTTCTACAACGTGTGATGCGCCACATGACGGAAGGGTGACTCAAGGGGCAGTGCCCACAATTCTACAATGTCCGGGACGACTTGGCCGTCGTTGATGGTGTCCCCCTAAAGTTGGACCGGATTGTGATCCCACACAGCATGTGGCTTGTCCTCGAACAACTGCACGAAGGCCATCTCAGAGTTGAAAAGTGCAGGCGAGGGCCCGAGAAGCTGTGTACTGGCCGGGCATCAGCGACGACATCGCTAACATGGTGCTCAACTGCCCCACCTGCCAAAGGTTTCAGCCGGTGCAACCCCCTGAGACACTTCAGCCCCATGAGTTGGTCACGTCCCCCTGGGCAAAGGTGGGTGTGGACCTCTTTCATGCGCTCGGCAGGAACTACGTCATTATAATTGACTATTTTTCAAATTATCCAGAGGTCATACGCCTGCACGACTTGACATCATCAGCTGTCATCAGAGCATGCAAAGAAACCTTCGCTCGCCATGGGATTCCGCTCACCGTCATGTCTGACAACGGGCCCTGTTTTGCGAGTCAAGAATGGTCTTCTTTTGCCGCTTCATACGACTTCACACACATGACGTCCAGCCCTTTGCATCCCCAGTCCAATGGCAAGGCAGAAAAGGGCATCCGTATCGTGAAGCGGCTCCTCTGCAAGGCTGCTGATGCCAGATCTGACTTCTGTTTAGCTCTGCTGGCCTATCGCTCAGCCCCACTGTCCACTGGCCTTTCGCCAGCCCAGCTGTTGATGGGTCGCACCCTCAGGACCACTGTGCCGTCCATTCATGTTCCTAAACCCGACCATGCTCCAGTACTGCAAAGGATGCAACAGCAGCGTTCTCAGCAGAAGGTGGCACATGACGCTCGGGCAACTGATGTTCCTGCCCTGGCGCCTGGAGACAACGTCCGCATACACCTACCGGAGGGTGGCTGGTCGGCAACCGGCGAGGTTCTCTGCCGCGTGGCTCCCCGCTTGTTCCTGGTTCGCCTGCTTGATGGCTCCATTCGCCGGCGCAATCAGCGGGCCCTTCGGCTGCTTCTGCGCTCGCTACGTGATCATGCACCGGTGCCACTTCCTCCTGTTGTCCCTGATGTCGACTTTGTTGAGCTTCCTGCCACTCTGCCTATTCCTCTCTCACCCGTGGCCAGGCCCATTCCTCAGCCGGTGGATCCTGACCCACCCTTGAGGCGGTCAACCCGAATTCGTCGCCCACCTAATAGACTGGACTTATGAGCCTGTTTGCACATTGGACTCACTGAATTGTTTTGCAATACTGTTAACGTGTTTCTTTCTTGTCGTTCCATAAGTTCTCTTTCGATGTTGCTGTTTGCACTTGTTTTGTTCGTGGTACAACCTCGTTGCTCTGTTGCACCTGACACCTTCCTATATATATAGTTTAGCCTCATGTACATGTTGTAAATATTGCACACATACTCAGATGCACTCAGTACACACCAATATTTATTATCATGTAGGCACATATTCTTGTGAAAAGGGGGAATGTCATGATATCCACAGTAACATATCATGGTGCAATCACACACACTCACTGATGGACATGTAGTTGGACCAACCAACACACACACAACATCGCAGCCAATCACCAGTGAGAGCACACGCACTATAAAACAGGGAACACCACAGTTCCCGCTCATTCTACCAGGAGATAGCTCAGAGCACAGAGCTCACAGCGTGCCACTCAGACATACACCATGTGCTGAGTGCCTCACTAAGATAGTGCTATAATAATAAAACAGAGTTGCACCATCTACAACCGTGTTGGTTCGTTTGTGTATCGGAACATCCAACACGACATCCACATTGACTCTGAACAATTTTTACAGGTGCGCCATAGAAAACATTCTATTTGGCTGCATCACAGTGTGGCATGGCACCTGCTCGGCCCAAGACCATAAGAAACTACAGAGAGTCGTGAACACAGCCCAGTCAATCACACAAACCCGCCTCCAATCCACTGATTCGGTCTACATCTCCCAAGACCTTGGGAAAGCGAACAGCATAATCAAAGACACCTTTCACCTGGCTTATTCTCTCATCCAACCTCTTCCATTGGGCAGGAGATACAAAAGTCAGAGAACACAGGCTAACAGACTCAAAAACAGCTTCTTCCCTGCTGTTGCCTGACTCCTGAATGACCCTCTTGTGGACTGAACTGATTTCTCCACATATCTTCTCTACTGAGTAGTACTACACTCCGTACTGCTTCACCCAATGTCTGTGCCTATATATTTACATTGTGTAGCTATCATATGTCCTATGTTTTTTCATATATGGAATGATCTATCCGGACTGAACACAGGACTACTATACCTTTCACTGTGCCTCAGTACACAGGACAGTAAACCCTAATTCAAATCCTACATTTATATTCAATGATTCATTCAGCTCTGGGACCATCTATGGTGGCACACCTAGTTTGGGGCTATTCTTAGTCAATTGTCAGAAGATGCAAAGCAGTAGCCTACAGTGGAAGCTCAATTGCAGCTGTGTAAAGCTGCTGCCTTCGCTGTGCACATCTTTATAACATAATTGCTAAGATTCAAAACTCAGGAGAATGATAGATATTGCTCCCACATAATTGTACGAAGTACCACAACATCACTGTGCAGCTAATACTTTAAATTAAACAGAACCCTACCACACAAACTTGGTTCACATTATTTTTTACTTTTTTTTTAAAGTTTAGAGTACCCACTTATAATTTTTTCCAATTAAGAGGCAATTTAGCGTGGCCAATCCACCTACCCTGCACATCTTTGGGTTGTGGTGGTGAGACGCACGTAGACACGGGGAGAATGTGCAAACACCACATGGATGGTGACCTGGGGGCGGGATCGAACCCGGTTGCTCAGCGCTGTGAGGCAGCAGTGCTAACCACTGCGTCACCATGCTGCCACGGTTCATGATATAAAATGTGAAGACTTAAGGTGCCTAGGTTCAGGATTACTCCTAGGGCTAGAGAGGAATTTGCAGTGGGACAGGGATCTTCACAGTTCCAAGTACTACTTGAATTGATTTATTATTGTCACATGTATCAGTATACAGTGAAAAGTATTATTTCTTGCATGCTGTACAAACAATGCATAGGGAAGGAAGAAGAGACTGCAGAATATAATGTTACAGTTATAGCAAGGTGTAGAGAAAAGATCAATTTAATACGAGGTAGGTCCATTCAAAAATCTGATGAAAGCAGGGAAGAAGCTGTTCTTGAGTCGGTTGGTACGTGACCTCAAACTTTGATATTTTTTTCTTGACGGAAGAAGGTGGAAGAGAGTATGTCCGGTGTGCGTGGGGCCCTTAATTATGCTGGCTGCCATTCCGAGGCAGCGTGAATTATAGATAGAGTCAATGGATGGGAGGCTGGTTTGCGTGATGGACTGGGCTACACTCACAACCTTTTGTAGTTTCCTGCGGTCTTGGGCAGAGCAGGCTCCATACCAAGCTGTGATACAACAAGAAAGAATGCTTTCTATGGTGCATCTGTAGAAGTTGGTGAGAGTCGTAGCTGACATGCCAAATTTCCTTAGTCTTCTGAGAAAGTAGAGTCGTTGGTGGGCTTTCTTAACTATAGTGTCGGCATGGGGGGACCAGGACAGTTTGTTGTTGATCTGTATACCTAAAAGCTTGAAGCTCTCAATCCTTTCCCATTGAGGTAGACAGGGGCATGTCCTCCACTACGTTTCCTGAAGTCGATGACAATCTCCTTTGTTTTGTTGACATTGAGGGAGAGATTATTGTCGTCGCACCAGTTCACCAGATTCTCTATCTGATTCCTGTACTCTGTCTCATCATTGTTTGAAATCCGACCCACTACGGTGGTGTTATCAGCAAATTTGAAAATCGAGTTGGAGGGGAATTTGGCCACACAGTCATAGGTGTATAAGGAGTATAGTAGGGGGCTGAGGACACAGCCTTGTGGGACACCGGTGTTGAGGATGATCGTGGAGGAGGTGTTGGTGCCTATACGTCCGGATTGTGGCCTGTGGGTTAGAAAGTTCAGGATCGAGTCGCAGAGGGAGGAGCCGAGGTCAAGGCCACAGAGTTTGGAGATGAGTTTCGTAGGAATGATGGTGTTGAAGGCTGAGCTGTAGTCGATAAATAGGACTCTGACATAGGTGTCTTTGTTATCCAGGTGTTCCAGGGTAGAGTGCAGGGCCATGGAGATGGCGTCTGCTGTGGACCTGTTGCAGCGGTAGGCAAACTGCAGTGGATCAAGGCAATCCGGGAGGCTGGAATTGATTCGTGCCATGACTAACTTTTCGAAGCACTTCATGGTGATGGATGTCAGAGCCACTGGACGATAGTCATTAAGGCACGCTGCTTGGCTTTTTTTTGGTACAGGGATAATGGCTGCCTTCTTGAAGCAGATTAGGGACCTCAGAATGTTGTAACGAGAGGTTGAAGATGTCTGCGAATACCCAAGCCAGCTGATCCGCGCAAGACCTGAGTGCTCGTCCGGGTACCCCATCCGGGCCAGTGGCTTTTCATAGGTTGACCTTCGGGAAGGCTGCTCTGACGTCTGCAATGGTGATCTCAGATACAAGTTCATCTGAGGCTTCTGGGGTGGAGGGCTCGCTCTCGCTGACCTCTTGCTCAAAGTGTGCATAGAATGCGTTGAGCTCATTAGGGAGGGGTGCATTGGAACTGGCGATTTTACATGCCTTCATCTTGTAGCCTGTTATGTCTTGCAGACCTTGCTATAGACGGCGGGAGTCCGTGTGGCTAGCCTGGGACTCGAGCTTCGTCCGGTACTGTCTTTTGGCATCTTTGATGGATTTCCTTCGATCATATCTGGCTTTCTTGTATAGGTCAGGGTCGCCTGACTTGAATGCCTCAGACCTGGACTTCAGCAAGCAGTGGATATCCCTGTTCATCCAGGGTTTCCGATTGGGAAACACGCAGATTTGCTTCTTTGGCACAAAGTCTTCTACACACTTACTAATGAAGTCAGTTACTGTAGTGGCAAACTCGTTCAGGCTGGTCGCAGAGTTTTTAAATACTGATCAGTCCACCGATTCCAAGCAGTCCCGTAGGAGATCATCCGATTCCTCAGACCAATGCTCTCAGTACTAAGTGCTCTCAGTTCATCTGCCTTACCTGCTATACTTCTGACGTTGAAATACCACTGCGTTTGAGCAGACCGGGTGATGTTGTTCTCTTATTTTTGTTCTCTATTTCCCCTTCAGTTATTACACCTTCTAAGCTAACCCTCTGGTTCCCACCTCCCTGCCACATTAGTTTAAATACTCTCAAGTGACTCTAGCAAACCTCCCAGCCAGGATATTGGTGCTCCTCCAATGGAGTTTAATATAGATAAGTGTGAGATGAACCATTTTGGCTGGGAAAATAGAAAGACAAATTATCTAAATGGAAAGCAGATTCAATATGCGTCTGGGCAGAAGGATGTGGGTGTCTTTGTTCATTAATTGCAGAAAGTTGGTATGCAGGTACAGGATGTAATTAAAAAGGCAAATGGAATGTTGGCGTTTATTGCAAAAGGACTGGAGTATAAAAGTTGAGAAATGTTGTTGCCATTGTATAAGGTATTGGTGAGATCACGTCTGGAGTATTGCGTCCCGTTTTGATCTCCTTATTTGAGGAAGGAACAAGGAATACAGAACAGAAACAGGCCCTTATGCCCTCCAAGCCTGTACTGATCATGATACCAATCTTGGCCAAAACCATCATCAATTCCTTGTGCCGTATCCCTCTATATCCATTCTATCCATATATTTGTCAAGATACCTTTTAAACGCCGTTAATGTATCTGCTTCCACAACCTCCCCTGATTACGTGTTCCAGGCACTCACCATCCTCTGCGTAAAAAACCTGCCTCACACATCTCTAAACTTTGCCCCATGGACCTTAAACCTATGCTCCTTGGTCACTGACCCCTCCACCCTGGGAAAGAGTGCTTGCCCATCCACTCTATCCATGCCCCTCATAATCTTGTAGACCTCTATCAGGTCACCCCTCAACCTCCGTTGTTCTAATGAAAACAGTCCCGAGTCTATTCAGCCTTTCCGATGTTATAACCTGCCTGCTTACCACTGGCTGGGGACTAATGGCAATCCCACAATCCTTAGGGAGTATGAGCTTCCCCAATGAGGGAGGGCGGAGAAATCATTAGCAGATTCCCTGCATAAATAGAGCTGGCCAGTTTGGAACCAGCGAGAGAGGAGTGAGCAGCAAGGGAGTTGCTGCTGCTGTTGTATATATATGTTATTGTAAATAAATGTTATTTCTTTCTATCCTTCAACTCGTGCTGGATTCTTCGTGGCCTTCACAAAATCCACATAGCTAACACTCTCCAGACAAGGCAACATCTTGGTAAACCTCGTCTGCACACTCTCCACACTCTATCCTTCTGGTAGTGTGGCGACCAGAATTGTGTGCAATATTCCAAGTGCGGCCTTACCAAGGTTCGATAGAACTGGAGCATGACTTGCCAGTTTTTATACTCGATGCCCCATTCAATGGAGGCAAGCACTCCGTATGCTTTTTTGACTACCTTGTCCACTTTGTTGCCGCTTTCAAAGATCTGTGGACCTGCACTCCCGGATTTCTCTGACTTTCTATATTCCGAAGAGTTTTGCCATTTACAGTATATTTCCCCTCTATGTTAGACCTACCAAAATGCATTATTCACATTTGTCTGGATTTAACTCCATTTGCCATTTCTCTGCCCAAGTCTCCAACCTATCTATGTCCTGCTGTATCCTCTATCAATCCTCAACACAATCTGCTACTCCACCAACCTTGATGCCATCCGCGATCTTACTGATCAGACCAGCTACATTTTCCTCCAAATCGTTGATGTATACTACAAACAACAGAGGCCCCAGCACAGATCCCTGTGGAACACCACAAGTCACAACCTTCCATTCAGAAACACACCCTTCTACTGCTACCCTTTGCCTCTGTGACCAAGCCAGTTCTGTATCTATCTTACCACTTCACCTCTGACTTCACCTTTTGTACCAGTCTGTCATGAGGCACCTTGTCAAAGGCAAGTCCATGTAAACAACATCCATCGCCCTCTCCATATCAATCACCTTTGTCACCTTCTCAAAAAAATTGATCAAGTTAGTGAGGCACAACCTCCCCTTCACAAAACCATGCTGTCTATCGCTAATGAGTCCATTTGTTTCTAAATGGGTATAAATCCTGTCCCTACTATTGTTAACTATCTGGGACAGATGGTGACCAATTATAAAGGGAAATTGGCAACAAAGGACAGACAGACAGGCATACGAGATCTTAAGCAAGATAATAACAAATATTATGCTTGTGTTCACAGAACTCCAGACCTACTACCAATGTCAGGAACCCCAGATGAAGACAAAGAAGAAGACAGAAAGACGAAAAGATGAAGACGATCTCCATATTGTTCACCTGGATCTTAGAGGGATCCCTTCAGTTGCACGTGGACGCTACCCCCCTTACCCCTACCACACAAGCCGTGAATGATTCCCACCCCTGCAATACACAGAACCCCGAGACAGCTAGTCCCACGACAGCTAACAATACCCCGACCTGGTGTGATACGTTTATCACCTGGTACTCACTATCGTATGTAGTAGAAGCCTACTTAGTACTGGCGATACTTTGCAGTGTCGTGCAGACACTTAAGAGTCAGGAAATGGCAAAAGAGAGCCTACCGCTCTCGCACCCCGGTTTCCAGGATTAGATCCCCTATTTTCGGATTTCACCAAACCCTCGAGTCCCTTGACATGAATTAAAGTGCATCCGTTTTTCTTTATGTATTCTGTTAAATAAAGAAATGTAAACCTCTGTGCCTGACTGCCAGGCCAGAGAAATTTGTGTGCTGCTATTTTGTACAGTTTAAAATGTTGTAGATTTTTGGGATTGTTTGAGTAAGGATAGTTTATTGAGGATAGTTAGAGGTTCCGTTTTTCTTTATTTTTCATAATGCATGCATTAATGTCATAGCGCCCCGTAGAGTTTTATAATAATGTATGTATTTAAAATGATTTAGGTAAAATTGTGTTTCATAGGATAGGGCAGAGTAGAGCCTGATTATGGGTGCCCCGTTTAGTCAGAGGACGAAGGCGACGCAGTAATGTGGTCCTTCACGCATCGCATTGAAGAACACAAGAAGGGAGTGTAGCCATCTGGGATGGCCACGTCCCGATTACAAAATGGACACTTGCAAAGAATGCAGGGAAAATTGGACAATACCGAAAAAGCAAGCAGGTGCAAGGTCTGTCTGTTGAATAGAGCTGTTGTTCTCAGACAAGACCGATACTGCAGAACCATTTACATACTAATGAGCCATCCCCGGGAACAAAAGGCAACATTTAGGTAAACAATGCTAAGACAGACATCCCGGCGCCACAGGAAACTAAAACAAAGCAAACCAACGGCCACCTAGGACACGCCCTGCAACCAGGGAACCCACCCCTCTATTGGAGGAAAATCGATAGGAACAATTACAGGTGGCCCATATGACAAAAAGTGTGATGCATTTGCAGGACACAGTCTTTGTTGGCCCGGGTCTCCTCTTCCTGGACCAATACTTCAACAGTTTTATAAATGAGTACTTGGTTCTCTGGATTGCTTTGGTAAGTAGAGAGCAACAGTCATTAACACCATGTCTTGCCTAAATCAGAGTTTAATTTATCACTTTCAGTTGCTTCTAAACTGTCCATAGATTCAAATCATTAAACAGAACACTAGTCAACAGATTTGGTCTGCCATGAGGGACCTTGTCAAAGGCCTTACTGAAGTCCATGTAGACAACATCCACTGCCCTACCCTCATCAATCATCTTCGTCACTTCATCGAAAAACTCGATAAAGTTATTGAGACACAGCCTCCTCATAAAACCATGTTGCCTTTCGCTAATATGTCTACTTATTTCCAAGTGGGAGTGAATCCTCTCCAATAATTTCCCTACCACTGACTTAAGGCTCACTGGCCTGTATTTTCCAAAAAGGTTAGGAGGGGTTATTGGGTTACGGTGATAGGGTGGAAGTGACCCTCCTAACTCCTTGCTTAAGTTTCTTTCTACTTTGCTTGTATTCCATACTTGCTTTGTGTGTTCCCAGCCTTTTAGCCCTGACAAATGCTTCCTTTTTCTTTTTGACTAGGCTCGCAATATCTCTCGTTATCCAAGGTTCTCGAAACTTGCCATACTTATCCTTCATCCTTACAGGAACGTGCTGGTCCTGAATTCCTATCAACTTACACTTGAAAGCCTCCCACATGCCAGATGTTAACTTTCCTTCAAACATCTGCCCCCAATCTACATTCTTCAGTTCCAACCTAATATTGTTGTAATGTAGCCTTCCCCCAATTTAGCACCTTCACCTGAGGACTACACTAATCTTTATCCATCAATATCTTAAACTTACTGAATTGTGGTCACGAAGGAAGATGGTTGTGGTAGTTGAATGTCAATCATCTCAGTTCCTCAGGGTAGTGTCCGAGGCCCAACCATCTTCAACTGCATCATCAACGGCTATCTTCCAATATAAGATCTGAAGTAGGAATGTTCGCTGATGATTGTACAATGTTCATCATTCGCAATTCCTTAGACACTGAAGCTGTCCATGTGCAATTGCAGCAAGACTTGGACAATATCCAGGCTTGGGTTGATAAGTGGCAAGTAATATTTGCGCCACACAGTGCCAGGCAATGACCATCTCCAATAAGAGAGAATTAAACCATTGCCCCATGACATTCCATTACCGAATCCCTCGCTATCAACGTCCTGGGGTTTACCATTGACCAGATACTGAACTGGAGCAGCCACATAAATACTGTGGCTATAAAACAGGTACAGGGCGAGGAACCATGCGGCGAGTAACTCAACCTCCTGACTTCCATCCTGTTGTCAGCCTTCCTGTCGTCCATCTATAAGGCACAAGTCAGGAATATTCTCCACTTAACCTGGATGAGTGCAGCTCCAACAACACTCGAAGCTCGTTACCATCCAGCTATCTATTTGATTGCTACCCTTTCCACAAACTTACAGTAGTAGCCATGAGTGCTATCTACAAGATGGACTGTAGGAACTCACCAAAGCTCCTTAGGCAGCACCTTCCAAACCCATGACCACTATTTAGAAGGGCAGCAGATACCGCAGGTGCACTGTAATAAGGCCCTGAGTCTGGAGGAGAGGTGTGTTGTATTAGAGACCTGGGTCTGTTGAATTTAGGCACGCTGCAATCCAGCCTTGTGCAGGAGTGTTTTGTTCTAGATGGATGGTATGTTATAATGGGGCCTTGTGTCCGGTGATGGAAAAGTGGGTGCAGTAATGAGCTTCTTGCCTGGTGAGCGAGGTGTGCTTCATTGTTTGTTCACTGCATTAGATGAAAGCAGGGGGTTTGCAATGGGCTCCAGAACTTGATGATTTTGACTGCAGGGTGTTGCAACTTCCTTACATTCTTGCAAGTGTTGGTCATAAGTTGCCTTTAATAGTTTGAGGGAAGTCAAGTAATGGCAGGGCTATCAGTTGAATGCAAGATGTAGAGAAACTTAAAATTTTTACTTAACCAAATAAGCTGATCAGAGAGAGCCTGCAGAGCTTTGTTAAAGCTGGTTTATTTTTGTGGTAGTCACTGAGGTGGGCAGCAACAGTTTCACAGTGGACACTGCCTCACAGTGCCAGGGACCCGAATGACTATCTATGTGGAGTTTGTACATTCTCCCCGTGTGTGTGTGAGTTGCTCCGGTTTCCTCCCACAGTCCAAAGATGTGCAGGTTAGGTGGATTGGCCATGCTAAATTGCTCTTTGTGTCCAAAATTGCCCTGAGTGTTGGTTGAATGAGGTTACTGGGTTATGGGGATAGGGTGGTGTGGACGTGGGTAGGGTGCTGTTTCCAAGAGCCGGTACAGACTCGATGGGCCGAATGGCCTCCTTCTGCACTGTAAATTCTCTGATTCTATGACTGGGAAACAGCCCAATTAATTGGGGCCAAGTTCAAGGCCCGCCCAAAAGCGGTATAAAAAGGGCTCCCCAAGAGAGAATCGCTCTCTTGGCCTTGGCTCTCAGCGAGGAGAGACCCGCCAAAGCTGCTCCAGACCAAGTAAGTTCCAAGTCAACGCACACTACGAGACAGACGTTCCTAGTTGCTACCCAGTAAACAGCTCAACCCAGCAGCCTCAGAACCGAGCAATGGCCATTGTTCCTCTGACTGAGTGGGCACCCGAAGCTAAGTATAGGCTTTTAGTAATAGTGATAGTTTAGGTTGTAGAGTTTTATGCATGAGTATATTTGACTGTGTGTGAATAAATGAGCATTGCTTTTGAACTTACTAACTGGTGTATCGAGTCTTTGATCAGTATTCGGTTTTGAACCTTGTGGCGGTGTCGAAAGATACCTGGCGACTCTTGAGCAAACATAATTAAACAGAGCCAAATTAAGAGACAACAGCAAATTAGCAACACCGGGATGGCAGGGTTGACGTATGAAAAGAGATTAAACAGTTTGGGCTTATACTCGCTGGAGTTTAGAAGGATGAGAGGGGATCTGATTGAGGTATATAAAATACTAAAGTAAACATAGACCAAATGTTCCACCTTGTGGGGCAACCTAGAATGAGAGGTCACAGATCTTGGTTGAATGGCGGTAAAGTTAGAACTGAGACGAGAAGGAACTCGCTGCCCCATAGTGTGGGGGAATCCGAGTCATTAAATGGTTTCAAAGAGATAGATATATTGCTGATTTTGAAATCAGCCATGATCTGATTGAATGGAAGAGCAGGCTTGAAGGGCTGAATTGCCGACTTCTGCTTCTGTTTCTATGAGTTTAGAAGAGTATGGGGGGAATCTCACAGAAACTTATAAAATTTCAACAGGATTAGACTGGGTAGTTTCAGAAAGAATGTTCCCGATGGTGGGGAGACCAGCACCAGGGGTCAATAGAGATGCAGTAGCAAACAGTGAAAGACATATTCCAGAATACACAGAATAGATACATTCCAACAAAAACAAAAAAGTCCACGGCTATGAGCCACCATCTGTGGTTAACTAAAAACGTTAAAGATAGCATAAAACGTAAAGAAAAAACATATAATTGCACAAAGATGGATGGCAGGTCAGGAAATTGGACAGAACATTTTAAAACGCAGCAAAGAATGGTTAAAATATTAATAAGGAGGGAGAAATTAGAGAACGAGAGAAAGCTAGCTGGAAATCTAAAGACGGACAGTAACAGTTTCTTTAGATATTTGTTTTAAAACTTAACAAAGTGAGCAATTGTCCTACCGAATGTGGGGAACTAATAATGGAAAATAATAAGAAGGTGGATGAATTGAACTATAGAGGATACAAGTAACATCCCAGAAATAACTGGGGGAATGAAAGAGAATAGATATTGCGAGGCCTGGATAGAGTGGATGTGGAGAGGATGTTTCCACTTGTAGGAAAAACTGGAAGTAGAGGACACAATCTCAGACTAAACGGTGATCCTTTAAAACAGAGATGAGGAGGGATTTCTTCAGCCAGAGGGTGGTGAATCTGTGGAACTCTTTGCCGCAGAAGGTTGTGGAAGCCAAATCAATGAGTGTCTTTAAGATAGAGATAGATAGGTTCTTGATTGATAAGGGGATCAGGGGTTATGGGGACAAGGCAGGAGAATGTACAAAACTCTGGTGTGGCCGCATTTGGAGTATTGCGTGCAGTTCTGGTCGCCGCATTATTGGAAGGATATGGAAGCATTGGAAAGGGTGCAGAGGAGATTTACCAGGATGTTGCCTGGTATGGAGGGAAGATCTTATGAGGAAAGGCTGAGGGACTTAAGGCTGTTTTCGTTAGCGAGAAGAAGGTTAAGAGGTGACTTAATTGAGGCATACAAGATGATCAGAGGATTAGTTAGAGTGGACAGTGAGAGCCTTTTCCCTCGGATGGTGATGGCTAGCACGAGGGGGACATAGCTTTAAATTGAGGGGAGATAGATATAAGACAAATGTCAGAGGTAGGTTCTTTACTCCGAGAGTAGTAAGGGCGTGGAATGCCCTGCCTGCAACAGTAGTGGACTCGCCAACATTAAGGGCATTTAAATGGTCATTGGATAGACATATGGATGATAAGGGAATATTGTAGATGGGCTTTAGATTGGTTTCACAGGTCGGCGCAACATCGAGGGCCGAAGGGCCTGTACTGCGCTGTAATGTTCTATGTTCTAATGGGGATGAGAAAAATATCAGCCACGATTGAATGGCGGAGCAGGCTCAATGGGCTGAGTGGCCTAATTCTGCTCCTATGTCTTATGAATGAAGAACTCATGAGAAAGAAAATCACAATCAGCAGAGAAGTGGTGCTGAGTAAATCTATGGCATGGAGGCTGATCAGTGGCTGGGCCCAGATGGATTTCATTCCAGGGTCTTAAAAGAAGTGGATAGTGAGATAGTTGCTGCGTTAGTTTCAATTTTCCAAAAGTTCCTAGATTGAAGAAAGGTTCCAACAGATTGGAAAATAGTGAATGGAACTCCTTTAAACAAAAAGGAAAGGAGACAGAAAGCGAGAGGCCAGTTAGCTTAACATCTGTCATAGGGAAAATGTTAGAGGATATTATTAAAGACATTATAGCAGGGCACATAGAAAAATTCTAAGTAACTAGGCAGAGTCAACATGGTGTTATGAAAGGAAAATCATGCTTAATCAATTTATTGGAGTTCTTTGAAGAAATAACATGTGCTGTAGATAAAGGGGAACCAGATGATGTACTGTACTTAAGATTTCCAGAATTCATTTCATAAGGTATCACATGTTCGCAACTAGAGAACATTTTAAATAAGTTAGATTGTATTTGTGGGTGTTGGGAACAAGGTAATGCTTTAATTTCAAATTAAATAGTAAGAAAAACTGTACTGTTGCCTAGCAACAAGGGGTCAGATAAAAGACCCATAGAGACAGGGTGAGACAAGAAAAGCAATTTTAGTTTCAATTGGAATAGATATTGTAAAAGGTGAAGACATAGAGATCCAAGACTCTCTCGCCGAAAATGATGCCAGACTGTAAAGAAATGAGTTTAAGGGACTCATATGTATTGCACTAAAGTTAAATTGATAGTGAATTTAGAGTGAGTTTTCTGGATCTCAAAGAATCACAATTGTGGAAGGATGGCTCGTGAATGTTCAGAAGTCTTCTTTCCAACTGAATCTTCATGTGGAAATAGTGGTAAGTCTTCACATGAGTATGGTGTCTGTTAAGGGTATTGCTTGGATAAAAGGGATAACATGAGTTTGAATATGTTTTTCTTGATGTCTGTGTTGAAATCTTTTCAATCCTTTTGTTGTCTTCACCTGCTTCAATGTTCTCTCCACTGCCAACCTAAATGTATCCCTGTGTTATATGGAGGACACTGATAAACAAACTGTGGGATAGTTTTCTTAGCTAGTGGAGCTCAAGCTATAAAAACTGTTAGTTTCACCTTAAAGAAGTTAATTATCATTCATAGTTTCAATTACTGAATTCCACTCATGAGAAACTATAGCTTAGTAACATTCTGAAGAAATCTTGTGCGCACAGAGGTTAAACGGAAGATGAAATGACATTATTAAAATAATATCTGGACACTTACTTCTATTTTCTCTTCTTGGTCCTTGGCCTTTTGAATATCTTTCTCCCATTGCTGGAAAATTCCAGTAAACTGCTTACAGTAATCATCAGTCAGCTTTTGCCTATACAAATAAAATAATGTAGAGCAAAAAATGGTAGCATAATTAATGCATCTGATGGCTATTCAGTGACTAATCCTGGAAAACAGCACCCATACATCAGGAATAGCCATGCGAGCAGGTTCTAGTGTAAAAATCAACACATTTAGAGAGCCAAAATAAAATGCAAGCGACTGAATACAAAACTGACAAATTTGAACCTGGAACAAAGATTTTGAACAGTATTCTATTCTGGGCAGTAAATATCTTGAATAGATTCTCCTCAGTGTGACGAATGGAAAGTTTTAGGAATACTGGATTCTAGGTATTGGGCAATTTGAGGGTTAAAAGCCTGGGGTTATAGTGTGTCTGACTGCGATGGTCATGGTTTAAAAAAGGATTCTGTGGGCCAGCACGGTGGTGCAGTAGGTAGCACTGCAGCCTCATGACGCTGAGGTTCCAGGTTCAATCCCGGCTCTGGGTCACTGTCCGTGTGGAGTTTGCACATTCTCCCCGTGTTTGCATGGGTTTTGCCCCCACAACCCAAAGATGTGCAGGGTAGGTGGACTGGCCATGCTAAATTGCCCCTTAATTTCAAAGAATTTCATAGAATTTACAGTGCAGGAGGAGGCCATTCGGCCCATCGAGTCTGCACCGGCTCTTGGAAAGAGCATCCTACCCAAGGTCTACACCTCCACCCTATCCCCATAACCCATTAACCCCACCCAACACTAAGGGCAATTTTGGACACTAAGGGCAATTTTATCATGGCCAATCCACCTAACCTGCACATCTTTGGACTATGGGAGGAAACCGGAGCACCCAAAGGAAACCCACGCACACATGGGGAGGATGTGACAGTGACCCAAGCCAGAATCGAACCTAGGACCCTGGAGCTGTGAAGCAATTGTGCTATCCACAATGCTACCGTGCTGCCCTAAATTGGGAAAATGAATTAGGTACTCTAAATTTATATTTTTTAAAAAGGATTCTGTTACGCAGGGCCTGAGAGCTCTTAGGAGCCAGAATATTCTATAGTTCTGTTTGAAATAAGATGCACAAGCAACAAGCACTTCCTACACTAAAGTATTTCAGATAATCTACCTCCAGGCAGATTACGAAACTGCTACTGATGAGGTAAGTACTGTAAAAAGTACAATGCACTTGTGATCAATATTGATGGTTAGGTCTAAAATCAATTTATTTAAGACACAGAAAGAACACACAAGCAAAATTGAACAAACCGCTGAATGATAAATAATAGATCATTCGGTAGTACTTTCAAAAGATTCCAAAAGGATACAAGTTCCAACTTTGACAGTACCCTGCAGCAACCTCTGTAAACTGGACACATCCTTCTTCTAAATATTTCACACTTTAGAGACCTTGTAGTTGGATGTATCCAACTATGTATCAAGTAGGGAACTTGAGTATCCAGAATGCCTACCTGATTAATATTTTCTTTTGAAGTCAAGTTGAAACAGATGAAGATGCCTGCACACGTAATCAAAAACAAAAATCTAGATCTAGAGATCGTTAAGATCTGAAATAGGATACTACACTTTCTTGAATCTGAGTGAAAGGTCTTCTTCCAAGTTAGTCAGAAAATTACAAATCGGATGATCTGCACCTGGGCGGGACTGGAACCAATGTCCTAGGGGGTGCTATTGCTAACACTGTTGGGGAGGTTTTAAACTAATGTGGCAGGGGGATGGGAACCAGGGGCGGGATTCTCCGACCCCCGCCGGGTCGGAGAATCACCAGGGGCTGGCGTGAATCCTGCCCCCGCCGGTTGCCGAATTCTCCGGCACCGGATATTCGGCGGGGGTGGGAATCGCGCCGCGCCGGTTGGTGGGCCCCCCCCCCCGGCGATTCTCCGGCCCGTGATGGGCCGAAGTCCCGCTGCTGGAATGCCTGTCCCGCCGGCGAGAATCAAACCACCTCTTTTACCGGCGGGGCAAGGCGGCGCGGGCGGGCTCCGGGATCCTGGGGGGGGGGGGGGCGCGGGGCGATCTGGCTCTGTTGCTCGCATTTAGCATCATTGATAAATTTGTGATAGTTTCTGAATTCTGGTTATTTATAAAGATGAATTGATTCCGAAGCCGAAATCGTGGCGGCTGCCGGTTTCACGCCAAATCTCAATTCTCCGTCGTATCGACAGCCGGTTCAATGCATTCCAGAATGCAGGTACAGTAAACCCTGTTTGCATATCATTAGCGGGACGGACCCGGTATTCTCCGGGGCCTTCGCGATTCTCCAAAAGGATGTAGAACACGGAGAGGTGCGACCTTGGGCTGCCAACCAGATATTGGCCGAGCAGAGGGTGTCGGGGGAACGGGCCATGGCCAGAGTACCCCCCACGGGTCCCCAGGCACGGACCGCCACTGCCGCGGCCTGCAAGGCAGCTATCTTGCTTGGTTCTGCAGAGTGCCGCCAGATGACAGGCCGCTCTACACAAATCTGGGTTGGCAGTAACAGCGAGTCTGGTCCGTGTAATGGAGGATGATGACAACCCTTCTGCTGCCAGCACGGACACCACATCACCTCACCCCCTCACCCCGGCAATCCTCTCCGTACCAACTGTTGTTGAGGAGCTGCATGCAGATACACCCAGTGGCTCATCCTCGTCATGTAATCTTATGGTACGTATCATCCGTCATCATGGAACTGCATGCAGATGCCGACATCTGCTCCTCTAACTTATCTTTCGGTGGAGTGGCCTGACGTATTGGTGAGTCCACGACTAGAACCATTTCATAGGCCTGTGATGATTCCCCGTATGCCTCTGGAGCCAGATTCTCCAGAATGGGTACCATATCTTCCGTTATTAGTTTGTTCGCAGTGGAGTCATTTTCCTCTGAGGCATCTGCTACTGCAATCTCACTTTTCATCTCTACATGTGCCATCTCAGAGCTTTTGCACTTCTCGTTGTCCGGCGTAAGTCCGGGGTGTCTGGGGCATCCCTTGTGATCACCTCGTCATTCCTGCCAAACCACCGAAGTAGCACTTCACAGGCTCACTCACTTGAGTTTGCCATCTCTCCCGCGAAACAACCTTATTAGCGTTTCATAGTCGTCCTCCTCCGGCTCATTCTCCAAACCTTTACTTTCTTCATTGTATTCCTGGTCTTCGTAAATATCATCGTAGTCCTCATCATCGGAGTCAATATCCTCATACTCATCATCATCATCGTAGTCTTCATCATCGGAGTCAATGTCCTCATACTCATCTTCATCATCTTCCTGCTCGTGGAATTATATGTTCATGCAGGAATTGGCCTATTTTTATATCAGCAGCGAGCCTTGCTGCAGAGCTTCCATCTAAGACTCTGGAACCTCAGGAGTGAAGACATTGAAAAAAGTCATTTAATACAGTTTTCATAACTGCTTTACGAGTAGGTATGCAACTCCTTCATTTTAATGGTTCTCAGTGTGACATTTTTTCCTTTCTTCCAGTCGATGTGGCAGCCTGTGCACCTCATAATTGCAAATACGAAGAAGCCTGACCCATCAGGCTACAACTCCATCTGGTATGTTTTTGCGAGCACCTCATTTGTGAAGTACTCATTCGATTCAAACTTGAACTCTAGAGTGAAGCTCCTTGGCTGTCCCGGATCTGAGAAATTTACAGCAACACCTTGTAGATGCTACAGGATGGGCTCATCATGTCACTCAGCATATCCTAATTTATGTCACTAAGCATATCCTAATTTTCGAAGACCACGAACAAGAACTCTGAAGAGTCCTTTGGATCTTCCATTTCTGTCTCTGGTGGATCTTCTTCCACTTTCACTGTAGCTCAGTGGCGTATCTCATCGGATAATTGCACCACTGTATTGAGTTGCGAGTCGCAATAATCTTCTGTCACCTCACTGACTGGGACGTGCAGCCACTCAACTAGGTTCAGGGCCTCATACGCATCTGCCCATAGGATGGACTTGCTTGAAATGAGATCAACAAAAAATAATTTTTCAAGGGGCATCTCATCAACTGCGTTAACTGATCTGATTTGGTCCACTGTGGGATGCGAACAAAATTGTTTCGTAAAATGATTTTGTAAGGCCACACCTGGAACATACTTTTCCATATGCTGGACATTGCCGTGAGCCATGTCGGTTGCCACATTTCTGGCATAAGATGGCAGCCCTCATTGAGACCACGTTTCTCTTGAGGCAGTGCAACAGTGCGCTCAAAATGGATGCCCGCACTAAGACCACATTGCTTTTTTGACTGTGCCACAATGCTTGTGGCGCCAGGGTCTTCTTCCATGTTGCCATCAAAATTTATTTCATTGAGCGTGCTGGTCTGCTGTGCAGCCCGCTCACTTGCATGACATCTTGACATGATTTTCTGATTGAAGCTCTTCTTTCTGGGTACACGTACCAATTGTGTAACGTTCATATGCTTTGTTTTTTTAAGGGAGCAATATTGATTGAAGTACTTTTTGATTGAAGATCTTTTAAAAGATTGCGGCCAAGTTTCGGGAGCCGTTCGGAGGAGGAGCAGTCTCTGTCAGGGAGAGAACCTGAGAACATCTAAGACACTCAGAAGGTAAGTAAGTGATTTTTACTCATTTTTACTTTTATACCTTTTTCAAATTGTGTGTGTCGGGGGGAAACTGAAGTGACATCACAGAAAAGCTGTGACCTGAGTGGCTGGTTGAGAATCTACACTAAATTAAAAAAATTAAGCATTGGTAACTAATTAAACATAATTACTTAATTATAATTTAGAGGGGTATCTAAGCCAGAGATTGGAGAGTACTATATTTAGCTTTCGCATTTATATTAGAAATCTAGTGCTAGTGCTAACTATTATTAACAGATAGTTAACAGTAACTTTAAAAAAATAAAAATTATATAAAACATTTTTTTCAAAACTTTTAATTTTCATTAATTGACGCAATGTCAGTTAGAGGGGTGCAGTGCTCTGACTGTGAGATGTGGCAGGTCCGGGAGGCTTCCAGCGTCCCGGATGGCTTCATCTGCAGAAAGTGCACCCAACTGGAGCTCCTCACAGACCGCATGGTTCGGTTGGAGCAGCAATTGGATGCACTTAGGAACATGCAGGTGGCGGAAAGCGTCATAGATCGCTCTTATATAAATGTGGTCACACCCAAGGTGCAGGCAGAGAAATGGGTGACCACCAGAAAGGGCAGGCAGTCATTGCAGGAATCCCCTGTGGTTGTCCCCCTCTCGAACAGGTATACCCCTTTGGATACTGTCGGGGGGGATAGCCTATCAAGGGAAAACAACAGCAGCAGCCAGAGCAATGGCACCACGGCTGGCTCTGATGTTCAGAAGGGAGGGTCAAAGCGCAGAAGAGCAATAGTAATAGGGGACTCTATAGTCAGGGGCACAGATAGGCGCTTCTGTGGACGTGAAAGAGACTCCAGGATGGTATGTTGCCTCCCTGGTGCCAGGGCCCAGGATGTCTCCGAACGGGTAGAGGGCATCCTGAAAGGGGAGGGCAAACAGGCAGAGGTCGTTGTACATATTGGTACTAACGACATAGGCAGGAAGGGGCATGAGGTCCTGCAGCAGGAGTTCAGGGAGCTAGGCAGAAAGTTAAAAGACAGGACCTCTAGGGTTGTAATCTTGGGATTACTCCCTGTGCCACGTGCCAGTGAAGCTAGAAATAGGAAGATAGAGCAGCTAAACACGTGGCTAAACAGCTGGTGTAGGAGGGAGGGTTTCCGTTATCTGGACCACTGGGAGCTCTTCCGGGGCAGGTGTGACCTATATAAGAAGGACGAGTTGCATCTAAACTGGAGAGCCATAAATATCCTGGCCGCGAGGTTTGCTAGTGTCACACGGGAGGGTTTAAACTAGTATGGCAGGGGGGTGGGCACGGGAGCAATAGGTCAGAAGGTGAGAGCATTGAGGGAGAACTAGGGAATAGGGACAGTGGGGCTCTGAGGCAGAGCAGACAGGGAGAAGTTGCTGAACACAGCGGGTCTGGTGGCCTGAAGTGCATATGTTTTAATGCAAGAAGTATTACGGGTAAGGCAGATGAACTTAGAGCTTGGATTAGTACTTGGAACTATGATGTTGTTGCCATTACAGAGACCTGGTTGAGGGAAGGGCAGGATTGGCAGCTAAACGTTCCAGGATTTAGATGTTTCAGGCGGGATAGAGGGGGATGTAAAAGGGGTGGCGGAGTTGCGCTACTGGTTAGGGAGAATATCACAGCTGTACTGCGGGAGGACACCTCAGAGGGCAGTGAGGCTATATGGGTAGAGATCAGGAATAAGAAGGGTGCAGTCACAATGTTGGGGGTTTACTACAGGCCTCCCAACAGCCAGTGGGCGATAGAGGAGCAGATAGGTAGACAGATTTTGGAAAAGAGTAAAAACAACAGGGTTGTGGTGATGGGAGACTTCAACTTCCCCAATATTGACTGGGACTCACTTAGTGCCAGGGGCTTAGACGGGGCGGAGTTTGTAAGGAGCATCCAGGAGGGCTTCTTAAAACAATATGTAGACAGTCCAACTAGGGAAGGGGCGGTACTGGACCTGGTATTGGGGAATGAGCCCGGCCAGGTGGTAGATGTTTCAGTAGGGGAGCATTTCGGGAACAGTGACCACAATTCAGTAAGTTTTAAAGTGCTGGTGGACAAGGATAAGAGTGGTCCTAGGATGAATGTGCTAAATTGGGGGAAGGCTAATTATAACAATATTAGACGGGAACTGAAGAACATAGATTGGGGGCGGATGTTTGAGGGCAAATCAACATCTGACATGTGGGAGGCTTTCAAGTGTCAGTTGAAAGGAATTCAGGACCGGCATGTTCCTGTGAGGAAGAAGGATAAATACGGCAATTTTCGGGAACCTTGGATAACGAGAGATATTGTAGGCCTCGTCAAAAAGAAAAAGGAGGCATTTGTCAGGGCTAAAAGGCTGGGAACAGACAAAGCCTGTGTGGAATATAAGGAAAGTAGGAAGGAACTTAAACAAGGAGTCAGGAGGGCTAGAAGGGGGTCACGAAAATTCATTGGCAAATAGGGTTAAGGAAAATCCCAAGGCTTTTTACACGTACATAGAAAGCAAGAGGGAAGCCAGGGAAAGGGTTGGCCCACTGAAGGATAGGCAAGGGAATCTATGTGTGGAGCCAGAGGAAATTGGCGAGGTACTAAATGAATACTTTGCATCAGTATTCACCAAAGAGAAGAAATTGGTAGATGTTGAGTCTGGAGAAGGGTGTGTAGATAGCCTGGGTCACATTGAGATCCAAAAAGACGAGGTGTTGGGTGTCTTAAAAAATATTACGGTAGATAAGTCCCCAGGGCCTGATGGGATCTACCCCAGAATACTGAAGGAGGCTGGAGAGGAAATTGCTGAGGCCTTGACAGAAATCTTTGGATCCTCACTGTCTTCAGGTGATGTCCCGGAGGACTGGAGAATAGCCAATGTTGTTCCTCTGTTTAAGAAGGGTAGCAAGGATAATCCAGGGAACTACAGGCCGGTGAGCCTTACTTCAGTGGTAGGGAAATTACTTGAGAGAATTCTTCGAGACAGGATTTACTCCCATTTGGAAGCAAATGGACGTATTAGTGAGAGGCAGCATGGTTTTGTGAAGGAGAGGTCGTGTCTCACTAACTTGATAAGAGTTTTTCGAGGAGGTCACTAAGATGATTGATGCAGGTAGGGCAGTGGATGTTGTCTATATGGACTTTAGTAAGGCCTTTGACAAGGTCCCTCATGGTGGACTAGTACAAAAGGTGAAGTCACATGGGATCAGGGGTGAGCTGGCAAGGTGGATACAGAACTGGCTAGGTCATAGAAGGCAGAGAGTAGCAATGGAAGGATGCTTTTCTAGTTGGAGGGCTGTGACCAGTGGTGTTCCACAGGGATCAGTGCTGGGACCTTTGCTGTTTGTAGTATATATAAATGATTTGGAGGAAAATGTAACTGGTCTGATTAGTAAGTTTGCAGACGCCACAAAGGTTGGTGGAATTGCGGATAGCGATGAGGACTGTCAGAGGATACAGCAGGATTTAGATTGTTTGGAGACTTGGGCGGAGAGATGGCAGATGGAGTTTAATCCGGACAAATGTGAGGTAATGCATTTTGGAAGGTCTAATGCAGGTAGGAAATATAGAGTGAATGGTAGAACCCTCAAGAGTATTGAAAGTCAAAGAGATCTAGGAGTACAGGTCCACAGGTCACTGAAAGGGGCAACACAGGTGGAGAAGGTAGTCAAGAAGGCATACGGCATGCTTGCCTTCATTGGCCGGGGCATTGAGTATAAGAATTGGCAAGTCTTGTTGCAGCTGTATAGAACCTTAGTTCGGCCACACTTGGAGTATAGTGTTCAATTCTGGTCGCCACACTACCAGAAGGATGTGGAGGCTTTAGAGAGGGTGCAGAAGAGATTTACCAGAATGTTGCCTGGTATGGAGGGCATTAGCTATGAGGAGCGGTTGAATAAACTCGGTTTGTTCTCACTGGAACGAAGGAGGTTGAGGGACGACCTGATAGAGGTCTTCAAAATTATGAGGGGCATAGACAGAGTGGATAGTCAGAGGCTTTTCCCCGGGGTAGAGGGGTCAATTACTAGGGGGCATAGGTTTAAGGTGAGAGGGGCAAGGTTTAGAGTAGATGTACGAGGCAAGTTTTTCACGCAGAGGGTAGTGGGTGCCTGGAACTCGCTACCGGAGGAGGTGGTGGAAGCAGGGACGATAGTGACATTTAAGGGGCATCTTGACAAATACATGAATAGGATGGGAATAGAGGGATACGGACCCAGGAAGTGTAGAAGATTGTCGTTTAGTCGGGCAGCATGGTCGGCACGGGCTTGGAGGGCCGAAGGGCCTGTTTCTGTGCTGTACATTTCTTTGTTCTCTTTGTTCTTTGTACTTTATCTCATCGTAGGTCTTGCTCTCCTCTTCGCTGTCACAGGCGAAGGTATTGTATAGTTCTGTTGCTCGAGGACCTGCCACCGTGAACAGCAACAAAATTAGCCTCTCGTCAGACTGTGCCTACAGGCCAAGGGCTACAATATAGAATCCGAATTGCTGCTTAGAAGCACACCAATGTTTTTCCACGTTACCTGAGAATTGAAGTTGATGGAGTGCCTTTAAACCTTCCATCTCTAACTTTACCATCGTTTACTGTGTTGAGTTGCAGGTAGCCGCAGTTCAGCAGGTCCGTGGAAGAATCTTCTCTTTTTATTCTTTGGTCTATCTCACCTCGTCTTTTCTGTTGATACCTTTAAATATTCTGCACACCTGGTACCATGTTGTGTTCTGTGACCTTGCCGTTGCAATGACTCAAAGAACTGCTGGTGACTTAACTAGAATAATGATTTATTGATCAACACGTGGAAGGATAACATACAGAATACTATACAGACTAGGTTACTACTTGAGTTCCTTGAACTCTCCTGGAGCTACCCAATGTGCAACTGTCCTGTTGTATGCCTTGCAACCAATTGATGGGTGTCTCACGTGACGTGACTGATCTCTAGCACCACCAGCTGGTTGGAGGTCGCATTACTAACTTTGTGTGGTAGTCGGTATTAGAGGTATTATGGTACCCAGGTTGCTGCTGTTAGACCATTGGTGTGGGAGGTACCTGAGACAGCAATATCATTGGTAAGGCAGAGTATAAGAGCCTGTGTCTCCCTAGCAGCTGCATTCTGTACCTGCGTGCTGGGGGAAACATCTAGTCCAATAAAGCTTTCAATTGTCATCCGATCTCGCTTCTGGAGTTACTGATCGAGCATCAATTTATTGGACTAGATTTTAAAGAATGGAGCTCCGAATCAAGCCTGAGTGTCTGCAACTCAGCCCCCACGCCGCAAACTCAGCGGCAACCTTCAAACACTGGCTGGTGTGCTTCAAAGGGTACCTCAGGACGGCCACGACTGCACCTACGGAGGACCAGAAACTGCTAGTTCTCCACTCGAAGGTGAGTCCACATCGAGGATACGGACGATTTTGTGGCCGCAATGAACCTGCTGAAAGGACACTATATTCGCCCAGTAAACCAGATCTACGCCCGACAGGGGCGGTTTAGTACACTGGGCTAAATAGCTGGCTTTTAAAGCAGACCAAGGCAGGCCAGCAGCACGGTTCAATTCCTGTACCAGCCTCCCCGAACAGGCGCCGGAATGTGGCGACTAAGGGCTTTTCACAGTAACTTAATTTGAAGCCTGCTTGTGACAATAAGTGATTTTCATTTCATTTCATTTCATTTTCATTTCACACCTGCTTGCGATGAGGCGACAAATCCCCGGGGAATCGCTGGAGGAATTCGACTGTGCGCTGCTGATGTTAGGTCGGAACTGTGACTGCCCGCAAGTTTCAGCCAGCGACCACACAGAACTTTTGATCCGGGACGCATTCATTGCAGGTATGCTGTCCTCCCAAATCCGCCAGTGGCTGGTAGAAAAAGAGACACTCGGCCTCAAGGAGGCACGGTCTCTTGCTAGCTCCCTGGATGTGGCCTCCTGAAACGCCCTCGATTACGTACCCGACTGCGCAGCGGCCCCTTGGGCAGCGTGGAACCCCGCCGCGGCCGACTCCGATGCATCACCCATCCCCCCACAAGCTTGTGCTGTGCGACTGCCAGGCAACCCCGGGGGGCCCCGTTGCTATTTTTGTGGGCAAGCCAAGCACCCCTGGCAGCGCTGCCCGGCCCGTTCCTCTACCTGCAAAGGGTGAGGCAAAAAGGGCCATTTTGTGGCAGTATGCCAGGCCCGGGCGGTCGGCGCGGTCTCCGGGGGCGAACCGGGACCGCCACCCCAACTCTCTCCACGAGCCACGTGCGGACAGCGGGCGCCGTCTTCTTCCTGTTCCAGAGCCACGTGCGGGACGCAGGCTCCGCCATTTTGTTCCCCAGGGACCACTTGCGACGGATGGGCGCCGCCACCTTGCACACCCCCAGCCATGTGCGACCAGTGGGTGCCGCCATCTTGGCTGGAGTCTCAGGACCCCGAATCGGATGACCACACACCGACCAAGGAAAACCTCCAACTTTTGCCACGACTTGTCTCGGTGACCCTGGACCAGTCTCGGCCCCGAACGCTCTCGACCGCGACGACGACCGTGCTCATCAATGGGCACAAAACATCCTGCCTGATCGACTCCGGGAGCACAGAAAGCTTCATACAGCCCAACACGGTAAGGCGCTGTTCTCTTCCCATCCACCCCAAAAAATCTCCCTGGCCTCCGGGTCTCACTCTGTAGAGATCAAAGGGTTCTGCGTAGCGAACCTCACGGTCCAAGGAAGGGAATTAAAAAATTTCTGCCTTTACGTCCTCCCTCACCTCTGCGCTGCTATGCTGCTAGGGTTAGATTTCCAATGTAACCTCCAGAGTTTAACTTTTAAATTGGGTGGCCCTATACCCCCCCTCACTGTCTGCAGCCTCACGACCCTCAAGGTCGATCCGCCTTCCCTTTTTGCGAACCTCACCCCGGATTGCAAACCCATCGCCACCAGGAGCAGAAGGTACAGTGCCCAGGACCGGACCTTCATTAGGTCGGCAGTCCAGCGGTTACTGAAGGAAGGTATTATTGAGGCTGTCAACAGTCCCTGGAGAGCTCAAGTAGTGGCTGTAAAGACCGGGGAGAAGCATAGGATGGTCATCGATTATAGTCAGACCTTCAACAGGTATATGCAGCTCGACGCATACCCTCTCCCCCGCATATCTGATCTGGTCAATCAGATTGTCCAATACAAGGTCTTGTCCACAGTGGATCTAAAATCTGCCTACCACCAGCTCCCCATCTGCCCTAGCGACCGCAAATACACTGCATTCGAAACAGGTGGGCGGCTCTACCACTTCCTAAGGGTTCCCTTTGGTGTCACAAATGGAGTCTCGGTCTTCCAACGGGAGATGGACCGAATGGTTGACTGGTACGGTTTGCGGGCCATGTTTCCATACCTCGATAACGTCATCATCTGCGGCCACGACCAGCAGGGTGATGACACTAACCTCCGAAGATTCCTCCATACCGCAAAAATCCTTAATCTAACCTACAAGGACAAATGCATGTTCAGCACCTTCTGTCTAGCCATCCGTGGCTACATAGTGCATGATGGAGTTATAGGCCCAGATCCTGAACGCATGCGCCCCCTCATGGAGTTTCCCCTCCCCCACTGCTCCAAGGCCCTGAAACGCTGGCTGGGTTTTTTTTCTTATTATGCCCAGTGGGTCCCCAACTATGCAGACAAGGCCCGCCCACCAATTCAATCCACGGTTTTTCCCCTGTCGGCAGAGGCCCGACAGGCCTTCAGCCGCATCAAAGCGGACATTGCAAAGGCCATGATGCATGCAGTCGATGAATCCGTTCCCTTCCAAGTCGTGAGCGACGCGTCCGACGTAGCTCTGGCGGCCACCCTCAACCAAGCGGGCAGACCAGTGGCCTTCTTCTCACGCACCCTCCACGCTTCAGAAATCCGCCATTCCTCAGTTGAAAAGGAGGCCCAGGCCATAGTAGAAGCTGTGCGGCACTGGAGGCATTAGCTGGCCGGCAGGAGATTCACTCTCCTCACTGACCAACGGTCGGTTGCTTTCATGTTCGATAATGCACAGCGGGGCAAGAGAAAGAACGATAAGATCTTACGGTGGAGGATCGAGCTCTCCACCTACAACTATGAGATCTAGTATCGTCCCGGGAAGCTAAACAAGCCTCCTGATGCCCTATCCCGCGGCACATGTTCCAACGCACAAGTGGACCGACTCCGGGCCCTCCACAAGGACCTCTGCCACCCTGGGGTCACTCGATTCTTCCATTTCATTAAGACCCGCAACCTGTCCTACTCGATCGAGGAGGTCAGGACCGCCACCAGGAACTGCCAAATCTGCGCGGAGTGCAAGCCGCACTTCTACAGGCCAGAGAAATCGCACATGATAAAGGCTTCCCGTCCCTTTGAACGCCTCAGTATGGACTTCAAAGGGCCCCTCCCCTCCACCGACCGCAACACGTACTTCATGAACGCGATTGACGAGTACTCCCGGTTCCCATTCGCCACCCCCTGCCCGACATGACCACAGCCATCGTCATAAAAGCCCTCCACAGTATCTTTACACTGTTTGGTTTCCCCGCCTACATACACAGCGATAGGGGGTCCTCCTTTATGAGCGACGAACTGGTTCAATTCCTGCTCAGCAAGGGCATTGCCTCGAGCAGGACGATCAGTTACAACCCCCGGGCAAACGGACAGGTAGAGAGGGAGAATGGAATGGTCTGGAAGACCATCCTACTGGCCCTACGGTCCAGGAATCTCTTAGTCTCCCGCTGGCAGGAGGTACTTCCGGATGCTCTCCACTCCATCCGATCACTGCTGTGTACAACCAACCAGACACCACACGAACGTCTCCTTGTCTTCCCTAGGAAGTCCTCCTCGGGGACCTCACTCCCAACCTGGCTGACAGCTCCTGGGCCCATCCTGCTCTGCAAACACGTGCGGGCGCACAAGTCGGATCCATTGATCAAGAGGGTTCACCTCCTTCACACTAACCCTCAATACGTCTACGTGGCGTACCCCGACGGCCGACAGGATACGGTCTCCCTACGGGACCTGGCACCCGCTGGGTCCCCACCCACACCCCCACCACCAACCCCACCCTCCCTCCCACCGGCGCACCCCGCAGCCGCCCTCTTCCCAGGTGGATCGGTTCTCCCACTGATCCCATCTAAGGGTGATGAAGCTGCCGAAGAAGCTGAAGCCACGCTCCCGGAGCCACGGATGCCCGAGCCGGCGCCTGCATCACCGCCGAAACTGCGACGATCGCAGAGGACGACCAGGGCCCTCGACCGACTAATTGCTTCATTTTGAATGTAAATAAATACTGTAAATAGTTGCGACATGTAACGAGGCAAAACACTGTACTAATTTATACCGGGTACCAGCATAACCTTAACCTCTGTTGAGACCAATGCGAGACCACCAACCCCGCCGGACTCTTTTTTTTTAACAGGGGGTGAATGTGGTAGGTCGGTATTAGGGGTATTATGGTACCCAGGTTGTTGCTGTAAGACCATTGGTGTGGGAGGTACCTGAGACAGCAATATCATTGGTGAAGCCTGGCTGCTGGTTCCGCCCAGTAAGGCGGAGTATAAGAGCCTGTGTTTTCCTAGCAGCTGCATTCTGTACCTGCGCTACTGGGGGAAACGTCTAGTCCAATAAAGCCTTCAATTGTCATCCAATCTCGCTTCTGGAGTTATTTATCGAGCATCAATATGTACAATACTATTCACAGGCATATCGCCAAACAGCGAATGGCAGGGCTGGCAGCCTCCTTCCCTGGCCAAGGTACAGAGTGACCTGCCTCTCCTTCACAGCATCCAGGAGGGTCTCGATCTTAGCGTCTGTAAATTGTGGAGCCGTGCTTCTTGCTGCCATCTTGTTGGCTGGGGTGGTGTGTGTGTGGAGTGAAATGTGTATATGTGGGCTGTAGCTTATAGGCCTCCTGAGTGTCAATCGCCAACCCGTGGGCATCACAGTAGCACAGTGGTTAGCACAGTTGCTTCACAGATCCAAGGTCCCAGGTTCGATTCCCGCCTTGGGTCACTGTTTGTGCGGAGTCTGCACATTCTCCTCATGTCTGCGTAGGTTTCCTCCGGGTGCTCCGGTTTCCTCCCACAGTCCAAAGATGTGCAGGTTAGGTGGATTGGCCACGATAAATTGCCCTTAGTGTCCAAAAATGATTAGCTGGGGTTACTGGGTTACGGGGATAGGGTGGAGGCTTGGGCTTAAGTAGAGTGCTCTTTCCAAGAGCCGGTGCAGACCTGATGGGCCGAATGGTCTCCTTCTGCACTGTAAATTCTATGATTCTATGAATCCGGCACTGTTTCTCATTGCAATCGATTGTGTTCCACGTGACGCCTGTGCTAGCCCCTTAACAGTCGTTGAAACAGGTCCAGGTGCAGAGGAAATTTTGTCGTCATGGAAATCCACGACACTTAGTCTCAGAAACGGAGAATCACAACGCTGTTGTTTCAAACCATAAAAGAGCTACAATTTCTTTATCGGGATTCATAGCCTGAGAAACTATGAAACGTTTAAAATATCTCCACTATTTTAAGAGAAATCTTTAAGAGAATCTTCCACCCTGAGGAAAAAGCTTCTATCCATTCTGTCCATGCCCCTCATAATTTTACAAATTTCTACCAGTTTCCCCATCAACTTCCATCATTCCAGAGAGAACAAAACAAGTTTTTCCAACCTCTCCTCATAACTAATGCCCTCCATACCAGGCAACATCCTGGTAAACCTCTTTTGTACCTTCTCCAAAGCATCCGCATCCTCTGGTAGTGTGGCAAACAGAATTGAACACTATATTCCAAGTGCGCCTAAGGTTCTATACATCTGCAGCATGACTTGCCAATTCTTATACTCAATGCCCTAGCCAATGAAGACAAGCATGCCGTTTGCCTTCTTGACTACCTTCTCCACCTGCATTGCCACTTTCAGTGACCTGTGGACCTGCACACCCAGATCCCTCTGCCTGTCAATACTCTGAAGGGCTCTACCATTTACTGTATATTTTCCACCTGTATTAGACCTTCCAAAATGCATTACCTCACATTTGTCCGGATTAAAGTCCATCTGCCATCTCTCCGCCCAAGTCTCCAACCGATCTGTATCCTGCTGTCTCCTCTGACAGTCCTCATCGCTCTCCACAATTCCACCAACCTTTATCGCTTGCAAACGTACTAATCAGACCAGCTACATTTTCCTCCAAATCATTTATACATACTACAAAAAGCAAAGGTCCCAGCACTGATCCCTCCGGAATATCACTAGTCACAGTTGTCCAGTTAGAAAAGCACCCCTCCGCTGCTACCTTCTGTCTTCTATGACTACCCTTCTTAAACAAAGGAACACATTTGGCTATTCTCTGGGACCTCACCTGTAGCCAGTGATGTTACAAAGATTTCTGTCAAGGCCCTAGTAATTTCCTCCCTTGCCTCACTCAGTATTCTGGAGTAGATCCCATCAGGGACAAATCAACCTTAATGTTTTTCAAGACTCCCAACACCTCCTCCTTTTTGATCTCAATGTGAATCTACACACCCTTCCCCACTTTGGTGAATACTGATGCAAAGTACTCATTTACTACCTCACCTATTTCATCTGGCTCCACGCATAGATTTCCTCCCCTGTCCTTGAGTGAGCCAACTCTTGCCCTGGCCAACCTCTTCCTCTTTGTGAAGTGGATTGTGTGGCCCTAATCAGGTGGCGTCACAGAAGTGAGTTGTTCATTTCATAAATGTAACATTTATAACAGGAACACTTTTGTAAGGGCAATGAAGAGTCCACACCGGGTTTGATTGAAATGAAAGCTTATTTTATTTTACAGCAAACTATTATGTTTGGCTATGGGGAGAAAGCAGGATTAGGCTATTGAGTTGGATGATCAGCCATGATCGTGATGAATGGTGGAGCAGGCTCCAAAGGCCAAAAGGCCTCCTCCTGCTCCTATCTTCTATGTATCTTCTCAGGTCTGCATGCTCGCAGCCATGGAGCACAGGGAGCAGACCACCTCGGTCTGGGACTACGCCACATCACCCATTGACTGTGCTACCACCTTCTGAGTCTGTGCCACATCAGCCAGTGACTGCGCCATCTCTGTCTGGGACTGGGCCACCTCCCTCTTTGTCTGTGCCATGTCGGCCAGTGCCTGGGCAACGCCGCCGACGCTCTCAGCCATGGTCCGTTGTGACTGGGTCACATTCAGGAGCACCGGTGCACTGTCCAGATGGCTCTGGCACATGGCTACCTGTGAGAGGGCAGCCGGTCCTGGGCCTCAGCGACCGTCTGCCCAAATTGCCCCAGGCCTTGGACATGGTGACCCATAGCCCGAAACCCTCTCTCCTATGGCCTCCACCGCAGACTCCACCTGTGTTGGCCTTGGTGGCAAGCATGGCCGGCATCACCTCCTGCTCCTGCATGCAGTTGGACTCCTCCACCTCCACCTGCGCCTGCAGATGCTGGATGCTCGCTAACAAACCCTCATGTAGTCCCCGGCTCTGTGACTGCATCTCCACGAATGAAGGGACTGTCCGTTCCAAAAGCCCGAAACCTGTCTGAATGGCAGTTAGTCTCTGGGATCGAGCAGCCCTCCACCGTCCGCCCCCTTGAGAGTTCCTACCTCCACATGCTGTACCGGAGCATGTGTGTGGTGCAAACCAGATACTACCCCAGGAGCCTCTTCACTAAAGTGCCCAACCAAGATCTCTCTGGGATGGTGGAGGGTGTTGGAGACAGTTGTGATGGGAAATCTGTGTCATCATCGGACTCAAGCTCTGGGGTGCCTTGGGTCTGGGTTGATGACTCTCCTCCGTGTCCTCATCGCTGCTCAGCACCTGGGGCTCTTGGCCGTGGCTGGGAGCGAGGGGACACCAGAAGGACACACCCCATCACCTGTACTTCCTGCAAGACTCAAGACAAGACACATGATTAGACCTTGGGTTGGGGGGTGTGGGGGTGAAGGAAGTGTGGGGGTGAGGGTGATGTGAGGGTGGTGTAAGGACAGTGTGGGGTGAGGGTGGTGTGGGGGTGAGGGCAGTGCGGAGGTGAGGGTGATTTGGGGATGAAGGTGATGTGAGGGTGAGTGGGGTGCTGGGGACAGGACATACATGTCACAAAGAACCGCAACTCAGTGGGGTGTCACTTCCTAGCCCAACGCCGATCTCTGCCCGGCGATTGCCCTTCCTCTTGCCCGTTGACCATGTTCCGGGGCCCCTGCTCTGCCACAGTGAGGGACTGCAGGTCCGGCGGTCCCCTCCAGTCTTTTCCCGCTCGCAGTGATTATGGGCGGCCTTCTTCTGCAGGGGGAGGGGGTACACACAAACGCACAGTGTTAGACAGTTCGACACATGTAGCTCAGGGAGTGTGGGGTGGGGACAACATGTGTCACGAAGATAAAAGTTAAACCAAATTTATTCTAACTCAAAAGTTAAGCCGCACCCACAGCATACAACACTAGTGTCCCAGCCTGGGACTAACAGGAACTCCCAGTCTGATTCTGGGATGGTATTTAAAAAACATTATAATGAGTCCCAGTTGGAGGCCTCAGCCCATTATCATGGGAACTCGTACTCAATGAGCCTCACAGGGAGATCAATGAGTGATTCCTCATGATCCTCATGAGGGTTATCACAGGTATCCTCAATTTGAAGGCAGAACTTGTCTCCTCAAGAGAGTGTGGTGGCCTCTCTTACTGAAACTGTCATGGATGCATGCCTCTGTGGCAGGAAGGTTGGTGAGTGTAATAATCCACAGGAGGCAGGGGTTCCGTCACCACACCAGTATTTATTCACCACACCAGTATTTACTTACCCTCCTTGGGTCGTAATGTTCTAGGACATTTTCGGATGACAGCTGTTCCTTAATGTCCCTAAATGCTCGGTTTTGGTGGGCGGACCATTTCCATTCTTGTCCCTTTTTTAGTAGCTGGTGGAGGGGTTCTAGGATGGACGCCCTATTTTCAATAAATTTGCCATAATATGTTACCAATCCTAGAAATGATCGTAGCTCCTGGACCGTGGTGGGAGCTGGGGCTTCTTTTATTGCCCTTACTTGGTCTTCCAATTGGTGTAAGCCCGACTCGTCTACTTTATATCCCAGGTGCGTCACTTGTGGGGCCAGAAAAACAAATTTTTCTCTTTTCAGCAGTAAGCCTGCCTTTGCGAAATGCCTGAGCACTTCCTCCAGGTACCTTAAGTGTTCCCTGTTTGTCCTACCCGTGATCAAGAATCGTCCAAATAAATCGCCACCTGCGGTAGTCCTTGCAGAACATTTTCCATCGTACGCTGGAATATAGCGCAGGCTGATGACACTCCGAAGGGTAGCCTAGTATAACGAAAAAGTCCCTTCAGGGTGTTGATCGTAGCGAACTTCTGGGAGTCCTTGTCCAGTTTTAACTGCAGGTAGGCGTGGCTCATGTCCAGTTTTGTGAGCAAAAGCCCACCTGCCAATTTGGCATATAGGTCACCTATTTTCGGGATCGGGTATTTGTCCAGCAGTGCATATTTGTTTACTGTCTGTTTGAAATCTCCACAGAGACGTATCGAGCCGCCTGGCTTCAAAATTGGTACCACCGGCGCTGCCCATTCCGAGAACTGTACTGGTCTGATAATGCCGTTGCGCCGTAACCTTTCTATTTCGACATCTACTTTCTTCCTTAATGCAAAAGGTACCGGCTTGGCCTTACAAAATTTTGGAAGGGCTTTTGGGTCCACGTGCAAAGTTGCTTTGGCGCCTATAATTTCCCCCAAACCTTCTTGGAAGACCTCCGGGTATTTTTGGAGTACTCCACTCAACTGCCCGCTTCCACTCTGGAAAATTTTCATCCAATCTAAGTTTAGGTCTTTCAGCCAGTTCCATCCTATTAAGTTCAGTCCAGAGCCCTCTACTATCGTCAATGGTAATCTGAGCAATTGTTTGTCATATTCCACGGGTACATGAGTCGTGCCTAGAACTTCCAGGGCTTCCCCCGTGTAGGTTTTAAGTTTCGTCGATGTTTTTGTTAGGGTTAGTGGCTGGAGTCCATCTTTGATTTTTTAAAAATGCTGCCACTCCCATTACTGATACGGCCGCACCCGTGTCTATTTCCATTATTGTCGGCCGACCGTTCACCTGTGGGGTAATCTTAATAGGTTCTGCTTTCTTCGTCGCAATATTATATAATTGTTCCCCTTCGGAGGAGGATGGGGCATCTAGGTTGTGTACTTCCCTGCGTCCCCACCTGCTATTCCTCTTTTGCCACCTCCTTCTAGGGTTTCCGTCGCTGTTACCCCACTCTGTCTGGTGCCAGAAACGGTCCTTCTCTGTTGGGGGAGCCTCAGCCGGTAGTTCCCTCTGTCTCCAGTTAGTCCTAGCAGACATGGGGGCAGTTCTGGGGTTTTCCTTTGGCCCTCTGTTCCTCAGGCTTTTCCTGAGGGCGGCTATCTGGCAGCTGGACCCATTGTGGTAGTCCCTCTCCCAGGTATCTACCTCCATTGGTGTGCCCTGTAGTTCCTGCGCCCCATTTGCTGCCTTTTCTAGGGACAGTGCGAGCTGTAACGCCCGCCTGCAGTCTAGCTGCGTTTCCGCCAACAGGCGCTTCTGTATTTGGAGGTCATTTATGCCACACACTAACCGGTCCCAAAGCATTTCATTTAGCATCGGGCCGAACTCACATTTTTCCGCCAGCCTTCTCAGGCGGGTCAAGAAATTTGTGACTGACTCTGTCTTCTTGCTTCGTTGTGTAGAATCTGTACCTACGAAAATGAGGGGTGGTTTTGGGTCATAGTGCTCTTCCACCAATTTCGTTAATTCTTGGAAAGGTATCGTGTCCGGCGTATCGGGATAAGTTAGACTACGTATAATGGCGAAGGCTGAGGGTCCGCCTGCCGACAGCAGTATAACCCGTTTCCTTCCGTCCTCCGTTATCTCATTGGCCTGGAAAAAGTAAAACATTCTCTCCACATACTGGGACCAGTCCTCAATAGTCGGGTCGAATGCATCCAACTTCCCAAAAAGAGGCATTTTTGAAAGAGCAAGGCTTACCCTCCGAGTGCGGCAGCTGGTCTCCGCAAGGTTCTTTGTTTACCTTGTCGCCACTGTAATAATCCACAGGAGGCAGGGGTTCCGTCACCACACCAGTATTTATTTGCAATAACTTATATACAAGAGCAGTTCCAAACAGTGCTGCTAGCATCCCAGTCAACTTAAGACTGCCTCACAAAGCCTACACAGGTGCTTATATGGGCCCCCTCAATGAACTATCATTGAGGGAGCTCATACTCCAATTGGCCAACCAGTAATGCCAATTGGAGGTCAGTACAGTGAGGGTGAGGTCAAGTATGTTTTTTCGACTTGTTGGTTCCATCACCACCTACTGCAGACCCAGTCTAAAAGCTATACCCTTTAGGACTCGTCCACTCAGTATGTGGTGGTGCTACCAAGCCACTCTTGATGATGAACACTGACGTTCCCCACCCGAAGTAGATTTTGCACCCTTGCCACTTTCAGTGCTTCCTCCAAGTAGTGTTCAACATGGAGGAGTACTGATTCATCAGCTGAGGGGGATCGTACAAGTTAATCAGCAGGAGGTTTCTTTGCCCATGTTTGACCCCTGGTGCCATGAGATTTCATGGGGTACAGAGTCAATGTTGAGGACTCCCTCTCGACTATTTACAACTGTGTCACCATCTCTACTGGATCTGTCCTGCCAGTGGGACTAGGGCATAACCAGTGATGGTGGTGTCTGGGACATTATCTGTAAGGTATGATTCCGTGAGTCTGATTATAGCAGGCTGCAGCTTAACTTGACTGTGAAACAGGTCTCCCAATTTTGGCTCAAGCCCTCAGATGTTAATAAGGAGGACGTCGCACTGTCAAAAGGGCTGGGTTTGCCATTGTCATTTCCGGTGCCCAGGTGGATGCCAGGTGGTCCATCTGATTTCATTCCTTTCTGTTTTCTTTCCAGTGGTTGGACACAGCATAGTCTTGCTCGGCCATTTCAGAGGGCAATCAAGAGTCAGCCACCTTGGAATAGGATGGCTGATTTCCTTCCCTCAAGGGCATTAGTGAACTAGGTGAATTTTCACAACAAACAGCAGTGGTTTCATAGTCACCATGAAAGATTTAACTACACACTTTATTAAATTCAAATTCAACCATCTGCCGTGGTGGGATTCAAACCCGGGTCCCGTGACAGTGCTATTATGCCACCACCTCCCCATTTTAGCTTTACCAGAGGTATGTGAGAATGGAAAATGCAAGCAACTGTTAAGGAAGCATAGCTGCTGTATATTTGCAAGGTTATCAATGAAAGCCTCTAATGTGCTTTCTCCAACTGCATGGTTAACGGGCCAAAGGGCATCCAGTTATTGTTGAAGTGCAACTTGAGCCACATCAGAAATTGTAGGAGTGGTTTGGTAAGGTGGTACATTCCATGAATAGATCCATATCTCTTCCAGCCGCTGCGACATAGAGATGCAAGCAGAAGCATTGGCATCTTGGAGACCTTGATCTGTGAGTTAGTGCCTCAGCTGCAAGGCTGTATCATTGAAAAGCGAGTAGTGCAGATACAGCTCTACGGTATGACATTCACTTACTGTTTACGCGTGGAAGATCTACTATACTTGCCCAGTATTTATTGATTTATGTGTCTGCAGCAGTATGATCCCGGACCAGACTCCAACAGTTGCTCGGATACCGGACAGAAACACCAATATGTTTTTAAATTTTTAAGACTGTGAGGAAAGGATACTTCGTTCCAGAAGTGATTTCAGGCACAAATACAGATATGGAGCACAATTCAACCAAAATATTTCCAAGTTGGCGGGATCTTTCACACTGCCTGTATTCAATTAGTTCCAAAAATGAGCCCACACGTGAATGTCGACATGCCTGGCTCCCTTGCCATCTGATTCGCCTGACTCGCGGCTCAGCTGTTCGCCTCTAAGGGGGAGCTGCTTTTAAACACTCCTTCAGCACTCCATCCCAGTCAAGAAACGAGTATGGCAGCGCAGAGACCTGTTCCTTGCTTTAGGGATGCCGACCTGGCCAGGCTTCGTGCTGCAACGGATGAGAGGCAGGACCTCCAAGGGGGGTCAGAGAACCAGCAGCAAGGTCAGAAATGCCACCTGGGAGGCAGTGGCAGCTGCAGTGAGTGCAGGCTGCATAACCTGGCGACTGCTGTCCAAACGCGGAAGAAGATGAACGACCTCCAATGAGCTGCAAGGATAAGTTACCACCTCGTTCCCGGCATCACGTCCCCTAGAAGGGACGATAGTGACATTTAAGGGGCATCTTGACAAATACATGAATAGGATGGGAATAGAGGGATACGGACCCAGGAAGTGTAGAAGATTGTAGTTTATTCGGGCAGCATGGTTGGCACGGGCTTGGAGGGCCAAAGGGCCTGTTCCCGTGCTGTACTTTTCTTTGTTCTTTTTTCTTTGTATCAGTGCCACCTGTCGCTCCTCAATTTCCCAAACACCTGCTTCCCGCCCCCCCCCCCCCCCCCGCCGCACCCCCCCCCCCCCCCACACCACCACCCCCAATCCACTTACTGACACCTCCCAACATCTGATCTTCAAGCTTGTTCCTCAAAACCCCCTGGCACCCACCAGCACAATCCCTTAATGTCTAGTTGCAGTGCCCACACATGCCAACTGTTATAGACCCGCCTGATCCATCAAGCGTTTGGCTCACAATGTGTTCTCTTTGTCCCACAGGATAAAATTGCCCATAATAAGAGGAAAGGGGAGGAGTCCCAAAGTCTTCAGGCGCAGGACATGGAGTCGACAATATGTGGGCACCCAGGCCAACACTTCTAGGATTGGGACAGCAGTGGAAAATCTGGAGCACAACGTCTGAGCCTCGAATGGTGGTGCCCAAGGCATGACTCAGTCTGTGATGACCATGGCTGAGGGCCTCGACATCATGTCCCAGTCGATGAGGGACATGTCTCAGGCGCAGGTGGGCATTGCCAAGGCATTCCAGAGCGTGGCCCAGTCAATGAGGACCATCGCTGAGGGCATTGACACCATGGTGCAAACAATGGAGAGCCTCCAGGACTGGCAGTGCCAATGACTCAGAGGCTTCTGGAGCTAACTCCAGCTGGAGTCACCCAGGGCCCTACAGGGAGGAGGAAGAGCTGGATCCCAACCTGGGGCCTTCCACCAAGGAGACTAAAGTGGCCTCCAGTTCTTCTGAATCCCCCTGTCCTGACACCGGCGCATCTCAAGGGCATCGGGCAGAACAGTGACGCCTGTGACACCAATAAGTCGCCTCGGGCCCTCCGCTCCAGGCCTTCCAGAGGATGCCTGCCAAGAACTTATGGGATATTAAGGGATATGGACCAAAGGGATAAATATTGTGTTAGGTCATAGGTCAGCCATAATCTCACTAAATGGTGTAACAGGCTTGAGGGGCTGAATGTCCTACTCCTGTTCCTATCAAAAGCCACAGGGCATGTAAAGCAGCAGGCTGCCTCCACCTCTGACCTGCATCCTGGGGACACCCCTAGATGTAGTACTAGATCACAGATGATCAAGAAGAGTGAGGAGCACTAATTGGCACTGGGAGGTCACTATCAGTTGCTAGGGGGAACGGAAATATGACACATTAAAATGTTCATCATTAAAACATTTCACACCTGATACATGTGAAGTCTCTGCCACTTTAGTCTTCACAGCGGGCCTGCCTGCATCCCCACCCTGGTTCCACCCTTCTGCAGCATGTGCAGTCCGTCAGCCCATAGAAGGACCAACAACTCCTGTACACCTCGGCACATCACTGGACTCTCCTTCTGGCCCCTCCTCAGCCTGATGGGAAGCCAGGCCTTCAGGGTGTGCGAGAGCCCCCTGCACATAGGGCCTTGCTGCATTCTTCGGCTTCTGCCTGCCTTGGCTGCGACAAGCACAGTGAAGGCAGCCTCCGCGGGATCTACACCAGCAAACATATTTACATCTAGAAGGAATTGGAGGAGAAAGACCAACAATCAGGGCTTCCATCCTGGGACCCTCAAGTCCCCTAGCCTTCTCCCAGCCTTACTATGACTAAGTGCCATCCAGCGAGCCAGTTGTGCTGGCAAACCTCGCTCTGCACACTCACTCCTGGCCAGATCAGGAACCACAGACTTCAGGCCTCTGCCAGCAACATTAGGGACGCCGTGTTGAGCTATCTTCCGCTCATCCAGAAACTTGCCTTTTGGCCACAAAAGGGTCCTCAATGGTGAAGTCCTGTGATCTTTAGTGTTTGATTGTTGGCAGTTGCCCCGATGGTGCTGGATTTGAGTCATGCACCAGCTAGAGCTTGATACGGCATCCAAGAAGTTTGTCACTATCAACATCCATAAGGGGTTATATGAATACATATTTTGGAGTCTCAGCGGTGTGTTCCATTTTTCAGCGCATAATGAAAATAACCTTCAAGGGCTGCTGAGGGTGGAAGCCATCGACAAAGAACACCTGGCAAACTTGGAGGAAGTCCTGCGACGATTCTCAGATGCAGGCGTCCATCTCAAGCGGGAAAAGCGCAATTTCAGGCGGGCGGGGTGACATACCTTAGTTACTGCGTCAACAAGGATGGCCCATACCCTGTAGACGATAAAGTGAAGGCTATAAAAGGAGTGCCTACCCTGCAAAATATATATATTTAAAATTTAAAGAGAAATCCCAATTAAGAGGTAATTTTAGCATGACCAATCCACCTGCCCTGCACATCTTTGTATCGCAAACATGGGGAGAATGTGCAAACTCCACACAGACAGCGACCCAAGGCTGGGATCGAACCCGGGTCCTTAACGCCGTGAGACAACAGTGCTAACCACAGCACCACCATGCAGCCACTGACCCCATAAAATATGACGGAATTGTTGTCGTTCCTAGACCTCGTCAATTATTATGAGAAAATTATCTCCAACCCGGCCACTTTACTGGCACCATAAACACATTTCTAAACAAAAATCAGAAGCGCTCGTGGCAGGCGCCGCAGGACGAAGCATTCACAAAAGTGAAGCAACAGCTCCTGTCGTCCAATATCTTGTCGCACCATGATCCCACAGATCACTGGTACTAAATTGTGATGCCTCTCCCTACGGTGTAGGGGCATAGTGGTTAGCACTGCTGCTTCAGAGTGCCAGGAACCCAGGTACAATTCCGGCCTTCGGTGACTGCCTGTCTGGAGTTTGTACATTCTCCCTTGTGTGCATGTGTTTCCTCCAGGTGCTTCGGTTTCCTCCCAGAGCCCAAAGATGTGCAGTGACCAGGGATGTGCAGATTAGGTTATCGGGTTACGGGGAGTGGATATGTGTTGAGTGCCCATTCAAAGAATCGGTGCAGACTCAATGGGCCGAATGGTCTCCTTCTGCACTACAGGGCGTCCATGGTTCTACAGATTTGGTGCCCTTCCGCCTGACTCACTATGTTCAACTACACCCGTGACAATTTAAGTGCCACCTATCTTTCTTTTTTTCCATGGCCACCTCCTTGGTGTTCCCCCAGATTGCACATCAGGAATGAAGGTGGCCTGCTGCTGTCTCGCCCTCTACCGTGCAATGCCCTTGGCAGCAGTTCTCTGGAGGGCCTGGACCTGGATGAGCCCAGCCGTCTTTCGAGTGTCACAAGTGACGACATGTCACCCTGTTCTGCCCGCTGCCCATCAGATGCGCCATTGTCAGGTGGGTGGGATTCCGAAGGGCTGCAGTGTTCCACCGCCTTGATAGACCCTGTCACTTCCTCATCCCTTGGGGTACTCATTGGCCCCCAAGCTACTCCATGGGAAGGAGGGGCAGCCAGAGTGAGCTCAGAAGTCTCAACGACATCTGGCATTGCCAATCCTGGAGGCCCACCATTATCTGAACCACAGTGTCGATGTCCTCAGCCATAGTGGTCTGTGACTGGTGACATGTCCCTCAGTGAGTGAACTATGTCACTTACTGCCTCGGTTATGTTACTCTGTTAGTGGGCAAGATCAGTTAGCGCCCAGCCAATGCGCTCGATGCCCTCAAACTTCCTGCACAAGGCCTTCCAACACAGATGCCACCCTTTCAGTGTTGGTCTAGGTGCCTTGTATTGCAAGCAACATCACCTGTGCTTGAAGGTAACTGGACTCCTCGAATTGTAATTGCATCTGCTGGAATGTAGCTAACACCCTCTCCTGTAAATTCTGGCTCTGAATCTGCATCTGCACCAATGATGCAGTGATCTAGAACAGGGATCCACCTTTCCAGAGGCGTGGCATCTATATCGAGGCGAGCTGTCCCTGGGGTTGGGCAGCCCTCCGACCGGTCGCTTCCTCGAGAGCCCCTGCATCCATCTCATGTGCTGCAGCATGCATGTAGTGCTCAACAGAGGATGGTCGAGGAGCCTGATCGCTAACATTTCGGTAGCACGAGTGGTTAGCATTATTGCTTCACAGCGCCAGGGTCCCGGGTTCGATTTCTGGCTTAGGTCACTGTCTGTGCGAAATCTGCACGTTCTCCCTGTGTCTGGGTGCGTTTTCTCCGGGTGCTCTGGTTTCCTCTCACAAGTCCCGAAAGGCATGCTGTTAGGTAATTTGGACATTCTGAATTCTCCCTCTGTGTACCCGAACAGGCGCAGGAATGTGGCGACTAGGGGCTTTTCACAGTAAGTTTATTGCAGTGTTAATGTAGGCCTACTTGTGACAAGAATAAAGATTTTTATTTTTATTGAGGGCATAGTCTCTGCGCTCATGGATGGTGCTGGTGAACGCATGCGTGAAGTCGATGTCTTCTCCAAAGGTCTGCTCCGGGGTGTTCTTCAGATCTGGAAGGGAGGCTGTGATCCAGGACAACCTGGCCTCATCTGATGGGGATCCTGGAAGACAAAGGACATGGGGTCTGTCTTTGGGATGGACAGAACTGTGGGAGATGAAAGACTCACTTGAGATAGGACATCAGGATAACGTTGCCTTGGACTCTCACTTCTTCAGCGCATGTCAAACTCCATGACAGCCACAGCTTGCTCTTAGGCCTCCCCCGCGGGTTCCATGGCCCTTTTTTTAAAGTGGACCCGTATGTCAGGCATTCCACCGCCCGTATTCTGATGCTCTCTTTAATTATGGACCCCTTTATCCATGGGAACACAGAAAGGACATAGTGAGATGCCGGCACAGCAGTTTTATTTGGGTGGGGGGGGGGTTTCTATCTGGTGGCATATGTGGGCAATGTGCCTGGCCACAGAGGGCAGGGTATATGTTGGGGGTTCCTGAAGGGGGAGCTCACATGGGCATGGGGCTGTCAACAGTGAAAGCTGCTCGAGGGAGGTCTTCATCTTCTTCCTGCATTTCTTGCCGGTCCTCTTGGTGAGGCTGTCAGCACTCACTGTATCTTCCACCTCATCCCAGGCTTTATTCATAATAGCTGGCTATTGTCTCCGCCCCACCCTGGGAAGGAGGGTGTCCCTCCTCTCCGCAACGGCGTCCAACATTTTATGATGTCCACATCAAGGAAGCATGTTGCAGGCCTTGAGGCAGCCATCTTCTTGACTAGATGCGAGACTGGGGTGACTGGAGGGCTGCAGCTTGTCAGCCTCTGAATGGGATTCCCGATTCCAGCGATCAAACTCATCCCATGCATGTTCTTTTCCACTTTTGATTTCAAACTGTGCAGCAATTTTGGGTTTTCAAGATTGGTGGTGCTGCACTTTCATTTTGGGATCAGCTTCGATCCTCCTGTCAGTGTTTGGGTCCCTCCAATCTTCCTGGAACCTCATGATGTGCAAGTAGAGCTCCCTCCAGTTATTCTTCAGCCTTCCCCAGTAACCCTGGATCCCACTGTAATTGTGGTGAACATTCCAGCCCTCCCCCTGAACCTATCACTGTTGACAGCCCCATGCCCATGTGAACCTCACCCCTCCCCAGCTCAAGGCTGTGTGCATGGTCACATATAGAGATTAGCCCCTGTGAGAGCTTTGAATACATAGAAACAGATAGAAAAAATCAAAGCAGGAGTAGGCCATTCGGCCCTTTGAGCCTGCTCCGCCATTCATTATGATCATGGTTGATCATTGAACTCAGTAGTCTAATCCCCGCCTTCCCCCACATCCCTTGATATACCAAGAATAAATTAGATATAGCTGTTGGGGCTAAAGGAATCAAGGGATATGGGGGGAAGGCAGGATCAGGGTACTGAACTTGATGATCAGCCATGATCATAATGACTGGCGGAGCAGGCTTGAAGGGCCGAATGTTTCTATGACTTGGAAGCTCCCTCCCCCACATCCATCATTCTCTATTTAATCAACCCTCTTGTAACACACTAACTAAAATTCTCCCCCTAATATTCTAGCATCTGCATGCATCCCCTCATATTCATACAGTTCAATTTCCAACCACCCCCATTGTGTCTGCTTTCGAGGGCACGATCTACCGGCCTCGAGGAAATCTCTGGCGAATAGCATTTCTAATTGGCATTTATGGCTTGAAAATAGCCTTCCTCATCTGGATCAGGCCATTAGTATACCATGAAAGTGATGAGGGGAACATTCCAAATTGATTACTGGCCAGCGGGATTCCACTTTTTGGCACATCTCCAAATTTTCCACTCCCTCCTGTCATGAAATCTGTTGCTGGCTGGACTGGAAAATTCCACCTGTCAACTGTCCAGGGGATACTGACTGACCGGCTCAGCTTTTCCAGCATTTTTTGTTTTTATTTCAGATTTCTAACATTCGCAGTATTTTGCTTTTGTATTAGAAATTTTGTTTATGTGGATTTTGCAAGGGTTTGGTTTGGAGGCTGCTAAGCTTGATGAATCCTATGGACATCAGCACGGTAGCATTGTGGTTAGTACAATTGCTTCACAGCTCCAGGGTCCCAGGTTCGATTCCCGGCTTGGTCTTTCCAAGAGCCGGTGCAGACTCGATGGGCCGAATGGCCTCCTTCTGCATTGTTGATTCTATGATTCTATTTTCAGGTATCTAGCTGAAAGAAATCGAACAAGTATCAGATAGCATGATAATGTACACAATACAATCATATTGAGTTGTGGAAATCTTTGGCTTTGGTTAGAGTCCCTCAGTTATCAGAACTGAGAGGTAGAATATTTAAACTGCAGGATATACCCCAATAATGATGACACAGAATAAAATTAGAATCTTTAAGAGATATGAGTCAATTCCTTTCCCTGTGTCACATTCATGTGCATTTGAACATTTTATATAAATTTGCACAATAAACCAACAGGTCCTGAAATAAACTTCCTCTGCATTACCTTTCTTCTTGTTGCACTTTCCACACTTGCTCTATCTTTTGGTTGCTGGTCTTCAACGAAGATTTGGTGTACACCTCCAGTCGTTTCTTCTTTGCCAAGATAGCCTTATTAATATCAGCTGCACAGGAACGAACAACGAATTAGAAGACTTGCAAAACCAACCTGTCTACTATTATACTTTAAACCCTTAGTGTTAACTCAAGCCCGAAATTAAGGTCCCCATTAATGTCGAGAGGGTTAGAATACAAGACCAGGGATGTACTTCTGAGGTTGTATAAGCTCTAGTCAGACCCCATTTGGAATACTGTGAGCAGTTTTGGGCCCCGTATCTAATGAAGGATATGCTGGCCTTGGAAAGGGTCCAGAGGAGGTTCACAAGAATGATCCCTGGAATGAAGAGCTTGTCGTATGAGGAACGGTTGAGGACTCTGGGTCTGTACTCGTTGGAGTTTAGAAGGATGAGGAGGATCTTATTGAAACTTACAGGATACTGCGAGGTCTGAATAGAGTGGACGTGGAGATAATGTTTCCACTTGTAGGAAAAGCTAGAACCAGAGGGCACAATCTCAGACTAAAGATCCTTTAAAACTGAGATGAGGAAGAATTTCTTCAGCCAGAGGGGGGTGAATCTGTGGAACTCTTTGTCGCAGATGGCTGTGCAGGCCAAATCACTGAGTGTCTTTAAGATAGAGATAGATAGATTCTTGATTAATAAGGGGATTTGGGGTTATGGGGAGAAGGCAGGAGAATGGGGTTGAGAAAAATTTCAGCCATGATTGAAGGCGGAGCAGACTCGATGAGCCGAGTGGCCCAATTCTGCTCCCATGTCTTATGGTCTTAAAAACACCTCCATTTTTTGATTTGCCTGTCAATATCAACATTCTATTCAATTCATGACCAGGGATATGTGTGTTCATTGCCCTGGTTCAGAGGAGCAATAGCGTACCTTCCATATGCAAAACAAAACACATAAAGGGGCTTTTAGGCCCAACCTGGCTGTGTCAGCATTTACCTTCCCTCACAACTCAGTAAAGAAGCTTTCCTATTCTCAGTTCTAAATCTCTTATATCTATTCTTGTATCTATGGCACATCATTCTCCACCCCTCAACTACTGGATTGTATCTACATTGTCCCTTTCATCATTTGAAACACTTAAATCATCTCACCATAACCTAATTGTTTAAATGAAAAATAAATCCAAATGTTTAAGTCTTCCTATTTGTATTTTCTCATTCCAGACAACATCCTATTAAACCTTCACTATACTCTCTCTAAAGCCTCAATTGCCTTCCTTTGGCGTGGAGCCTAATACTCTAAGAACCGTAACAACATTTTAGATTAACCTTTTTGCATTTATATTCAATAGCCTGCGAAATATTTTGCACAATGTACTTTCAAATGTACACTGATGCTTTGATGAGCAAGGATATGTTCATCCCTAAAATAATAGGTCTAGACTGTAATTCCTTAGTGATTTCAGTCTGTAAGCCCTGAGCGGGAATTCTCCGAGCCTCTGCGCCGAAATCACGATTGGCGCGGGGGCGGAGAATGGGTGTTGATGTCGAAATCCAGCGTGAAGGCGCTCCTGTGATTCTCCGGTCCCTGGAGAATCGCCGTGAATCGCGCGCGGGCTGTCTACGCAGCACAGGTAGGGGGCCATTGACAGAGGCCCTCGCGGCGATTCTGTGAGGACAGCTGGCCGAGTTGCTGACGGCGTGGTTCTAACCACGTTTTGCCTGTCAGGAATGGCCGTCCTGGTGGGGTCGGGAGGATCCTTCACCGCTCACAGACCAGGCAAGCGATCGGGTGGCACCAATCCGCGGGTGCCCGCGATCTTGGGGGGACCTACATTACTGATGCCGCTCCGCGGGCTGAGTCCACCAAGTCGCATGGGGCGGCCACCGCAGGCAGCCGCCATGCGCATGCGTGGACTCCCGACCGAAAGTGCAGGGCCCAGTATCCGCAGCCAGAGCTGTGAGGAGCACTCCGGGCCCTGCTACCCCCCTTCATATTGGAGAATCACCCTGGACTTTCTCAAGGAAAATCCAGAGTGAAACGCCGACGTTTTGACACAAACGTGGGGACATAGCCCCATTATTGGAGAATCCTGCCCCTTGTAACTCAATTCTATTAGTGCTTATGTTTCTTCTTTGTTAAATTGTATGGGCCTGGAATTTTGCAGTGTGTTATCGCTACTGCCTCGTTGATAGATAAATGCTAAAACTCTTTAATCTCTTAGTGTTGGCAGCAAGAGATATATACAATTTAATGGGAATACTGATTTCAACCTTACTTGTACTTGCATATGCCTAAAGTTTTAAGTAAAATCGACACATTCGGACACTCTGAACCCGAGGGAGAGTAATTTCTGTTTCATGGTCTTATTGGCAGACAGCTGATAAAAGGCCACCAAAATTTATAACAAAGCTCAGAATATCCCAAGTCAACCGTACTGAATTGTCATGTTTACAGCCTCCTAAATGGACAAACTCTCTAAACACCCCAGAGTGGCTCCAATATTTGAATGTGGATTGCAGGTTCAGGTTTCCTGCTCCTGTTAAATGAGCTGGGTATATTTTATACTTGATCTAGATGGTTAAGGTGAGTAATGGTATAGATGATGTAAACGTTAAGCGAATCTTGGAGATTAGAATTTTTTTCCCAACATAGTGGATCAAGTTGGATGAGACTCCCAGCAAAAGGGGATGTCAATTAGATCTTTTATAAATAGTACGATAGCTAGTTACAGATTAACTGTCCAGGATGGAACAGTGAAAATGGATAACTAATTTAGTTCATGCAATTGAATGTTCCCCATCTGAGGAAGGATTGGTTTCTTCTCAGTCCTGCTTAAATTCTCAAAGTTTCTCCGACACCCAGTTCTATATTGTGGTTCTTAGAATATAACTTGGAAAAGATCACAAGATTGAGACTGATACACACACAGATAGGAGCAAGAGGAGACCTTTTGGCCCTTCGAGCCTGCTCTGCCATTTATCACGATCATGGCTGATCATCCAATTCAATAGCCTAATCCTGCTTTCTCCCATCGCCTTTGATCCCATTCTACCCAAGTGCTATATCTAGCTGCCTCTTGAATATATTCAAAGTTTTAGCATTAACTACTTCCTGTGGTAATGAATTCCACAGGCTCACCACTCTTTGGGTGAAGAAATGTCTCCTTATGTCTGTCCGAAATGGTTTACCCTGAATCCTCAGGCTGTGACCCCTGGTTCTGGACACACCCATCATTGGTAACATCTTCCCTGCATCTACCCTGTCTCGTCCTGTTAGAATTTTATAAGGCTCTATGAGATCCCCCCTTCATTCTTCTGAACACCAGCGAAAACAATCCCAACCTTGTCAATCTCTCCTCATATGGCAGTCCCGCCATCCCTGGAATCAGTCTGGTAAACCTTTGCTGCACTCCCTCGAGAGCAAGAACATCCTTCCTCAGAGAAGGAGACCAAAACTGCACACAATACTCCAAGTGTGGCCTCACCAAGGCCCTGTACAATTGCAGCAACTCATCCCTGCTTCTATACTCGAAACCTCTCGCAATGAAGGCCAACATACCATTAGCCTTCTTTACCGCCTGCTGCACCTGCATGCTTACTTTCAGCGAATACTGGACAAGGACACCCAGGTCCCGTTGCACACTCCCCTCTCCAATTTTCCAACCATTCAGGTAATAATCTGCCTTCCTGTTTTTGCTTCCAAAATGAATAACCTCACACTTATCCAAATGATACTGCATCGGCCATTGGTTTGACCACTCGCCCAACCTGTCCAGACCTTGTTGTAGGATCCCTGCATCCTCGTCACAATTCACCCTCCCACCTAATTTGGTATCATCTGCAAACTTTGAGATGTTACATTTTGTTCCCTCATCCAAATCATTCATATAAATTGTGAATAGCTGGGGTCCCAGCACCGAACCCTGCGGTACCCCACTGGTTACTGCCTGACAATTTGAAAAGGACCCATTAATCCCTACTCTTTGTTTCCTCTCTGCCAACCAGTTTTCTATCCGCCTCAATCTAGCCTGAATGCAAACAGATTTATGCATTTTTCTTAATACAATCAGGATGAGGAATTGGGTGTGTTCATCAGGGCATTCCCTTCCTGTATTTATTCCCTTTGAGAAGCCTCTGTAATTACATCTGTGGTCTTGGGAGTGGGAAGCAAGTGGGTTGGCATTAGGAAGGAGAATTCTTATAATTCGTTGTGGGGCTAGCATCTGATATTTGTTAAACCCTGGCGCTACTTTAGACAGCTGCTTTAATACACAAGTGTTTATCGGCATTCCGTGAATGCTCAGAGTTCTTGTTTTGCATCATTTGAAACACTATCACTTCTTATTTTTAACAAGCATGTGGGGCGGGATTCTCCGCCGGCTGGATGTGCCGGCGCCCAGGGGTTTCCCAACGGCGTGGGGCTGCCCCACAATGGGAAACCCCATTGACTGGCCGGCGAAACGGAGTATCCCGCTGGTGTGGTGAGGCAGAAATATGGTGCGGAGGGGCGGAGAATCCCTCCCGTGGTGTCTGTTCCTGGACTGCAAAAATAAAAAAAGGGATTGAACTCGCCATAATTTCTTTTACCTCTTACGAGGAAAATACTGTGATTCCCTCAAAAACATCCAACAGCAATGGCTTAAACAATTCTAAATCAGTTGATTTCAGTTCTAAACATGATCACGCTTCTGTTCCTCCATTTGTAATAAAAACACAGGGCAGGATTCTCTGATCCTGCGCCGGGTCAGAGAATCCCGGGGGGGGGGGGGGGACGCAAATCCCACGACGCCGAGCAACCAATTGCGCCGGCGCAGTTGGCGCAGCGCCGGTCGGGGGCCGCGTTCTCCGCGCTCGACGGGTCGAATGCACGATGGCGTCGTTCGCATGTGGTCCTACCCAGCGGGACCTCGGCGTTCTGGCTGCGGGAGCCGTCCTGGTCGGGGGAGGGGGGGATCCGACTCCGGGGGTGGGGGGCCTCCACATTGGCCAGGCCCGTGATCGGGGCCACCCAATCGGCGGGCAGGCTAATTGCAGGGGAGGCCTATGTTCCTCCGCGCTGGACCCCTGTAGGGCTCCACCATATTGCCCAGGGGCCGGCGCGGAGATGGTAACGGCGCAAGCGCGGACCCGTGCCAGCCATGCTGGCGCCCGTATCGGCAGCTGGAGCTGCGTGAAGCGCTCCAGTGCCGTGCTGGCCCCTGTGTAGTGCAGGATCGCTGTTCCTAGGGGCCAGATGACGCCGTCGTAAAGCGCTCCGGTGTTTACGATGGCGTCAACACTTAGCCCCAGGATCTGAAAATCCGGTTTACAGTCTTTTAAAAAAGCAAATACTGAGGATGTCAGAAATCGGAAATAAAAATAGAAAATGCTGGAAACACCCAGCAGGAGAGCGAAACAGAGGCCGGTATTTTCCGTTCCCGTTCTGTTCTGGCATGAATGGTGACAGTAGTGGAAAATCTCGCGAGAGACCCAAATCATGTTTTAGGTCAGTGCGACGTTTTGCGGTAATTGTCCCCACCACCCCTCCTGGTGACATAATGTGAATCCCAATGTTCAATGTTGGGAACCCCATTATTATAAATTTGAATCTAAATATCAGCCCTCTACCCCTGATCTTCACTCCCCTGGTTAGATTATCCATTCATGCCGGCATGAGGGCACACAGGTGTGAACATAGAACATACAGTGCCATTCAGCCCATCGAGTCAGCAGTGACCCACTTAAGCCCTCACTTCCACCCTATCCCCGTATCCCAATAACCCCTCCTAACCTATTTGGACACTAAGGGCAATTTAGCATGGCTAATCCACCTAACCTGCACGTCTTTGGACTTTGAAGTATGACTGAACTCCCATGGCATGCAGCTGGCAGGCATACCCACCAAAGAAGCCCAGGTGAGTGCATCATTGGGGGGTATAAGTATCCCACGGGGTTGGGGGAGGGTCCATTCTTACTTTGTGTACCAGGACAGCTTTGAAAAAAGACATCACAGCCTTCAAAAAACTAAGTTGCTGACGGGGCTGGCTCAATCGTGATGTTGTGAGATCTACATCTTGGCTTTTTCTTTCAATCCACCTAACAATGCGCGAGAAAGCCGCAGTTGGCACCGATGGCTTCAATGCAACTCCGCCCCCCCCCCTCCCCGCCCCCTACATCCCACTGCCAGTCTGCATACAAATAGGAAAATTCAGCACAGAGTTTTTTTTTAAATTTAGAGTACCCAATTTATTTTTTCCAATTAAGGGGCAATTTAGCGTGGCCAATCCACCTAGCTTGCACATTTTTGGGTTGTGGGGGCGAAATCCACGCAAACACGGGGAGAATGTGCAAACTCCACACGGACAGTGACCCAGAACCGGGATCGAACGTGGGACCTCGGTGCCGTGAGGCCGCAGTGCTAACCCACTGCGCCACCGTGTTGCCCTAATTCAGCACAGAGTTGACGTTTCGGGTCCATGATGTTTCATCAGAAGATGATGAAACTGCATCAGCCTGCAACATTCACTATTATTTCCCACCCCACAGATGCGACCTGATCTGTTGTGTACTTCCACCATCCTCTGTTTTTACGACATTGCTTACTTGCTCCAATATTCTAACGTAATATAAAAACACTCACCTCCAAACCGTTCAAGCATGGTGGCCACATCACCACTACAAACATAGATAAGAGCAATTAATCCAAGTCTATTCATCTGCACTGGCCATCAAAATGGTGGCAGAGCATATTCAGATCTAACATCATCAGTTAACATCAGCTTCTACAGATTGTCTGCTTACATTTGTTTATCAGATTAAAGCACAGCAAAAATGTGGGGCGGAATTCTCTGGTCCGCCAGCTGCGTTTTCCAACGGGTAGTGCCCCAGCCGGTAGCGGGATTCTCCATTCCCGCAGCCGGCCAATGGGGTTTCCTATTGTGGCCACCTGACGCCGTCGGGAAACCTGCGTGCATGGGTGTCTGAGAATCCCGCCTTTGGAGAATTCCGCTGGTAATTCTTTTCTAGTGGGATGGTGGGATAGGAGGCTTGTGGAAATGTTAGCTTGATGGGATGGGGGAATTCTAAAGGTACGTTAACAACATTAAACCATGATATAAAATAACAATGGAAAACATATAAAATTGAAAAGTCTAGGAAATGTATATCCAGCTAAAAGCAATAACAATCACTACTGAGACGCCATGAACCGATACAGGCACAGATGAAAAATGGAGGAAAGAGCCATACACTATGCACATAAACTGCAGGGGAGAACAAGGCAAGGAAGCACACAAGGAGATTGGGAGAGATGGCAAAAAACACAAATAGGAACAAAAGAAATTGCATCAAATTTCAAAAAAGACACTAATAAAATTGTCAACTGGGCATTTAAATCGCAAATTAGTTTAAACACAAAAATTTGTCAGTTACTACATTTCGGCAAGAAAAATAATGAGGGCACATATTGGAAAATAAGAATCTAAAAGTGGTAGAAGAGCAAAGGAAGCTAGGAGTACAAATACACACATCATTAAAAGTAGTGACAGGTAAATAAGGCCATAAAAAAGCAAAACAAGCACCTGAGTTTATGTCTAGTGAATAGAATTCAAAAGTAGAGAAGTTATGTTAACTTTGTACTGTTGCTTGATTAGACCTATAAAATAAGCAAAATATTGCAGATACTGGATTCTGAAGCAAGGACAAAAAGTTCTGGAAAAACTCAGAAGGCCTAGCAGCATCTGTAGGGAGAGAATCAAAGTTAAATCCGCCTGATCTTCATCAGAACTGAAGAGAGGCAAAATGTAATCGATATTAAACTGTATCTGTGAGATTGCAACAAAATGTAGCAACTTTAAGAACAAGAAACAGACAGTCTTGTGGGGGGGAGGAGGATTTTGCTTTGAGAAAATAAATGTTTGGGATATTCAAAACAGGAAAGGGTTTAAGCAGGAGGAAACAATCACATTATAAAACTGTTGAACTTAATGTTGCATCCAGAGAGCTGTAACCTGCCCAATCAGAAGATGAGTTGCTGCTCATCCAGTTTACATTGGGCTTTACTGGAACATTGCAGAAGGTCAGGGATGGGCATGTGGGCAGGAGAACAAGTGACAAGCAACAGGAATGTTGGGGTCATGCTTGTGGACTAAGTGAACGCGTTCTGCAAAGCGGTCGCCCAGTCTGCATTTGGTCTCTCCAATGTAGAAGAGACCGCATTGGGAGCAGCAGATACAGGTCAAATTGAAGGAGGTGCAAATGAAACTGAATGGAGTGTTTAGGGCCTTGAATGGTGAGGAGAGAGGAGGTAAAGAGACAGGTGTTGCACCTTCAGCGATTGCAAGGGAAGTTGTTGTTGGAAAGGGAATTGGGCGTGATTGAGAAGGGGACCAGGGTGTCATGGAGGGAGCGACCCATTGCGGACTGCCAACGGCGATGAGGGGAAGATATATTATGTGGTGCTATCATGCTGGAGTTGGCTGAGGATAGTACGTTGAATGCAGAGGCTGGTGTGGTGGCAAGTGAGGACAAGGAGGACCCTATCATAGTTCTGGAAGGGAGGGGAAGGGGTGAGGGTCCGCGTTGGGGGCGGCCTGCTCTTATGAGGTGGCATGTACCCCCGCTTGAATACCCCCAACAGGTAAAGTGGGTGTTGGGGGTCCAGAGAGCTGATCGAGAGATTGGGGCGTCATTTAAAATCAGTGCAGGGAATGAAGGTAAGTGCAGCACATGAAAAAATAACAGAGTCCCGTTCGACAGCGTGGTCGTTCCCAGTGCTACAAGCGCAAGAAACACCCTGCTAAACCTGCCCACAATGGGACTGTTTTTTTCCTTTAAATCAATATTTTGCAAATCTGCATATTAGAGTGAAACTAACTGTCTCACTCTAATATGCAGATTTGCAAAATATTGATCCCGCACACAAATTCAGATCACGAATCTCGCGAGATTGCATTAGACCTTGTGAGTCGTGATGAGCCGTGTAGATCCTGAAAGAGGGATCTATTTGCCATGCAGCCTTTTGGGCTGGTAGATTAGACTTGGTAGAAACTAACTGTCTCGCTCTAACATGCACTCGCCTAACCTACCAAGCCCATGGGACCTAAACCCTTTGCCTCGGAGACTGCGGGCGAGTGCTATTCAGTTCTGGTCCCCACAAATGGGAACCACACGGAACTTCAGGGGTCTCCCAGGGGATTGGAGACTCCCTGGTGGTTGCCCTCTGGGCAAGGTGGCACCCTTACACTGCTGGTGCCTCCTGGTCACCTTGGCAGTGCCCGGGTGCTGCCTGACACAGGCCAAGATGCCCAGGTGGTGATGCCAGGTTGGCATTTTTCCGTGGCAAGGACCGGGCCCGGGGATGCCCTGCGTATGTGAGGTGGGCCCAGAGGACCCCCTTATCAGTGAGCTGGGGCTATGGGGGGGGTCCGGCGATCATGTTTGGGGGGGGGGGGGTCAAGAGATTGGGACGCCATTTAAAAATGGTTTCCCAATCCTTTCCTGCCCTGAGGAGTTCCAGTCAGTGGAGCTCCTCAGTGCAGGAAATAGGATTAAGTGTGGCCTCAGTGGGGTATTCCTGCTGAAGCCCCAAATTGCAACAAAGTCCCGATAGATAGCATGCTGTTTCCTGGCGCTAAACACGTTCCTCACAGGACTTTATTGCAATTTGGGGCTTCAGCCCCCCCCCAAACATGATCGCCGGACCCCCCCCCCATAGCCCCAGCTCACTGATAAGGGGGTCCTCTGGGCCCACCTCACATACGCAGGGCATCCCCGGGCCCGGTCCTTGCCACGGAAAAATGCCAACCTGGCATCACCACCTGGGCATCTTGGCCTGTGTCAGGCAGCACCCGGGCACTGCCAAGGTGACCAGGAGGCACCAGCAGTGTAAGGGTGCCACCTTGCCCAGAGGGCAACCACCAGGGAGTCTCCAATCCCCTGGGAGACCCCTGAAGTTCCGTGTGGTTCCCATTTGTGGGGACCAGAACTGAATAGCACTCGCCCGCAGTCCCGATAGATAGTCCCGATAGATAGCATGCTGTTTCCTGGCGCTAAACACGTTCCTCACAGGACTTTGTTGCAATTTTGTTAGTTTACACCCTATATGTCTGCCAAAGCTGTGATTAAGGAGCTAACCGCTCGGCAGATTGTGATGTCACTCATGAGACGGCTTGGTCTGTTTTTAGTTTTGTTTTTCATCTCTGTCTGTTGTTTTTAGTTTCATTTTTAGAGCTCTGCTCTGGATCCTGAGGAAAGGAGGTTTCAGACTGATTTCTGAAAGCTTCTGTCCCAAGGACTTTGTGAATAAATCTGTAATCCATGAAGTGTTAACTATATAATTAGTGACATTTGACCTGTGTGTGTGGATTTTAAAGTAGATGGGAAATTTTAAAAGTAGATGGGAATGTAAGCTCAAAGACCGTTCATTCTTTTTTTGTGAGAACTGTTTAACTGTTGAGTGAAAATAATAACAATATTTTTATTGTCACAAGTAGGCTTACATTAACACTGCAATGAACATAGAACATAGAATTTACAATGCAGAAGGAGGCCATTCGGCCCATTGAGTCTGTACTGGCCTTTGGAAAGAGCACCCCACTTAAGTACCACACCTCCACCCTATCCCCATAACCCAATAACCCCACCTAACCTTTTTGGACACTAAGGGCAATTTATCGTGGCCAATCCACCTAATCTGCACATCTTTGGACAGTTGGAGGAAACCGGAGCACCGGGAGGAAACCCACGCGCACACAGGGAGAATGTGCAGACTCCGCACAGTCAGTGACCCAAGCCGGGAATCTAACCTGGGACCCTGGTGCTTTGAAGCAACCGTGCTAACCACTGTGCTACCATGCTGCAGTTACTGTGAAAATCCCCTAACTGTTTTTCCTGGATGTTAATGGGGTAATTCTGTGTTAATAAAACAATCAGGCTATCTTAAAAATAAAAGCAAATTACTGTGGATGCTGGAATCTGAAACCAAAAGAGAAAATGCTGGAAAATCTCAGCAGGTCTGGAAGCATCTGTAGGGAGAGAAAAGAGCTAACGTTTCGAGTAAGCTAAAAGACATAGAAAGTGGGAGATATTTATACTGTAGGATGAGGGAATAAAGGATGAGTCATTGCTACAGAAACAAAGGGAAAAGAGTGCTAATAGGCACAGGAACCAAGGGAAAAGAGTGCTAATGGCAGTCCCCAGAGAGAATAGAGGTGTGAAAGGCCAAACAGCAGAGAAACTAAAATCAGAGGGTAAACTGTGACAGATGTAGTTGTGGGGGAGGGGGGACATGGATGGGAGAGAGGTAAAATGAGAAACGGGGCGGGGGGGGGGAGAGAAAGGGTAAGGAAAGGGGGAATAAGATGGGGGGGAGAAGAAATAAATAAAAGGTAAAGGGGGGTTAAAATGAAATGGAATGAAAACAAAAGGAGTCGAGATGAGGTAGAGCTAATCATCTGAAGTTGTTGAATTTGATGTTGAGACCAGAAGGCTGTAGCATTCCTAACCGGAAGATGAGATGCTGTTCCTCCAGTGTGCGTTGAGCTTCACTGAAATGAAATGAAAATCGCTTATTGTCACAAGTAGGCTTCAATGAAGTTACTGTGAAAAGCTCCTAGTCGCCACATTCCGGCGCCTGTTCGGGGAGGCTGGTACGGGAATTGAACCCGCGCTGCTGGCCTTGCTCTGCTTTACAAACCAGCTATTTAGCCCACTGAGCTAAACCAGCCCACATGAGACCACAAATGAGACCATATTGGGACCCTGGGACATTGCAGCAGGGCAAGGACAGAAATGTGGGCATGGGTGCTGGGTCTTGTGTTAAAATGGCAAGCAACGGGAAGGTCAGGGTCCTGAATCCGCAGACTGAAGGTGCTCAGCAAAGCGATCACCCAGTCTACGTTTGGTCTCTCCGATAGCAGCACGGTAGCATAGTGGTTAGCACAGTTGCTTCAGAGCTCCAGGGTCCCAGGTTCGATTCCCGGCTGTGTCACTGTCTGTGCGGAGTCTGCACATTCTCCCCATGTCTGCGTGGGTTTCCTCCGGGTGCTCCGGTTTCCTCCCACAGTCAAATGATGTGTGGGTTAGGTGGATTGGCCATGCTAAATTGCCCTTAGTGTCTGAAAAATGTTAAGTGGGCATTGCTGGGTTACGGGGATAGGGGAGATACGTGGGCTTCAGTCGGGTGCTCTTCGTAAGGGCCGGTGCAGACTCGATGGGCCGAATGGCCTCCTTCTGCACTGTAAATTCTATGATATAGAGGAGACCACATTGGGAGCAGTGAATGCAAAAGACCAAATTGAAAGAGGAGCAAGTTAAATGCAACTTAACCTGGAATGAGAGTTTTGTGCATGGGTTGTTCAGCATGGGCTAACATTTTGACTTTTTGGATGCAAAGAAAGCTGCTGACTATTTATTGCTGGCTCTGTTTTTAGATTATAGTCTAAGGGTAGAAGAACTGGGCAGTATTGTCAGCTTAGCAGGAAATTTCAGATTCCACAAGTCGACCCTTCACCTAAAGAATGACTTATCAAGACTGGATAAATTAGAGAATGTCATTTTGGTGCAGCATCTAACATAAATATGGTCAACGAAACAAACTTAAGGTAGTGATGTCTACATTCTAGGAACATAATTCTTTATTTTTGAGACAATGTGAAGTGGCAGACAGCTCCAGCAACATCTTTCCCCTTCGTCCTGAGCTGGCATGTTTAAAGGTCCCGGCACCATATTTAAATACCAGTTCAGCACACTACTATCACTCTCTACAATCCACCTGTCTTCACCAGACCATTCAGGGTGTCGGCAACCCAGAGGGGAAAGGCTCGTAGCCTCAAAAGGAAAGCAGTATCTCCTTACACTGCCAGGGCCATGGACAACTTTTTCTAGGTGGGCTAAGCCCACCAGCATGTGCTCTACTCCAGGGATGGCTCGAGATACAAACCTCGCCTAGTCAGCCTGGGAGGCCAATGCCTCGGAGCACAGCGCGGCTATCACCCACCCACATAACTGACATCCAGTCCCAGAAGGAAAAAACAGTAAAATAGGGAAATAAGAATGCTGGTCCAAACTGTTTTTCTTTCTGGAGTGCAGTAAGCAGATGAATGATTTCTTCCATTCTGCTAGTGTGAGTCCTCTCTCAGCTCCCTCCACTATGAAACTCTTAGCCTGGCATGACTACTCAAACAGCTACTCCCTTTTTTTCTTACATGATATTGTAATGGTTTTGTGAAGGGGAGATCGTGTCTCACTAACTTGATAGAGTTTTTCGAGGAGGTCACTAAGATGATTGATGCAGGTAGGGCAGTGGATGTTGTCTATATGGACTTCAGTAAGGCCTTTGACAAGGTCCCTCATGGTAGACTAGTACAAAAGGTGAAGTCACACGGGATCAGGGGTGAGCTGGCAAGGTGGATACAGGACTGGCTAGGTCATAGAAGGCAGAGAGTAGCAATGGAAGGATGCTTTTCTAATTGGAGGGCTGTGACCTGTGGTGTTCCACAGGGATCAGTGCTGGGACCTTTGCTCTTTGTAGTATATATAAATGATTTGGAGGAAAATGTAACTGGTCTGATTAGTAAGTTTGCAGACGACACAAAGGTTAGTGGAATTGCGGATAGCGATGAGGACTGTCAGAGGATACAGCAGGATTTAGATTGTTTGGAGACTTGGGCGGAGAGATGGCAGATGGAGTTTAATCCGGACAAATGTGAGGTAATGCATTTTGGAAGGTCTAATGCAGGTAGGGAATATACAGTGAATGGTAGAACCCTCAAGAGTATTGAAAGTCAAAGAGATCTAGGAGTACAGGTCCACAGATCATTGAAAGGGGCAACACAGGTGGAGAAGGTAGTCAAGAAGGCATACGGCATGCTTGCCTTCATTGGCCGGGGCATTGAGTATCAGAATTGGCAAGTCATGTTGCAGCTGTATAGAACCTTAGTTAGGCCACACTTGGAGTATAGTGTTCAATTCTGGTTGCCACACCACCAGAAGGATGTGGAGGCTTTAGAGAGGGTGCAGAAGAGATTTACCAGAATGTTGCCTGGTATGGAGGGCATTAGCTATGAGGAGCGGTTGAATAAACTCAGTTTGTTCTCACTGGAGCGAAGGAGGTTGAGGGGAGACCTGATAGAGGTCTACAAAATTATGAGGGGCATAGACAGAGTGGATAGTCAGAGGCTTTTCCCCAGGGTAGAGGGGTCAATTACTAGGGGGCATAGGTTTAAGGTGAGAGGGGCAAGGTTTAGAGTAGATGTACGAGGCAAGTTTTTTATGCAGAGGGTAGTGGGTGCCTGGAACTCGCTACCGGAGGAGGTGGTGGAAGCAGGGACGATAGAGACATTTAAGGGGCATCTTGACAAATACATGAATAGGATGGGAATAGAGGGATACGGAACCAGGAAGTGTAGAAGATTGTAGTTTAGTCGGGCAGCATGGCCGGCACGGGCTTGGAGGGCCGAAGGGCCTGTTCCTGTGCTGTAATTTCTTTGATCTTTGTATGACAGAACCGGACAAAACAGGGAGTTGGAGGACAAATGCCGGCCGTTAATTGGGACCAAATGGCCAGTCAAGATTACAGCCACAGTCACGGGAAAAGAAGGTACAGCCGATTTTGTTACAATACCACCACATTTATTTTTATTTTTTTATTTTTTTAAATTCTCCTCCTTTTTCACGTTTTCTCCCACATTTACACCCATCAACAATAAACAATAATCAACAAGACATGTCAATCCCCATAATAACAACAATCCCATCCGCCCACCAACCCCCAAACCTCAACCCGCATGTTTACATAAACAAATGACAAAAAGGAATCAGGGATTACCCGTAGTTACCCTTAATCTACACGGCTCTCCACCCCCCCACCACTCCCCCCCCCAACCAACGCTATCCAGCCTCTAAGAGAGTACCGTACATGATACCCCAAAGTTGTACCCCGCCCGCCCAAGTCTCCAGCTCCTCCCGTCCACTGCCTCTTGTAAAACTCCTCCTCCCATCCTCGGTTCATTCCCCCAACCTCGGTTCCCTCCCCCCAACTTTCCACCCCGGCTAGACCACTCGGACCCTGTTCTGTCAGGCTCCGATGGCCGCAGCCCCTCCCCCCACCTCACTCCCGTTCACTGGCCGGCTTAAACCGGCCAGCGTGGAGGCCCCCGCCCGGGTCCCTTCCCCCCTTGCCCGGCCCTAGGAATGCCCAAAGATCCCCTTTTAGCACACAAACCCCGCATATCCACCTGCACCCCAAAGAGCCCTCCTTTCGAGTGAAAGTCCCGTCCCTTCCCTTGTCCAAATATATGCAACATTGACTCCTTTAGCCTCTACACCCGCGCGCAGTGATACAAAAAAAAAAGAAGAAAATACAGTCATGAGGCTGCATCGGCACATGACCATTCCTCAATTTGTCAGTTCTGCCACAGTCCTTCTGCCTTCGCAAACTCCTCCGCTGCTTCCGCCGTTCCAAAATAAAAGTCCCTGAGCTTGTAAGTCACCCTCAGCTTCGCTGGATATACAATGCCACACTGCATCTTGCCAATGTACAGTGCCCTCTTCACCCGGTTGAAGGCAGCCCGCCTCCTCCACCATAAAGTCCTGGTATACACGTATACCAGCTCCAGCCCACTGCACCACCCGCTTCTACTTGGCCCAGCTCAGGACCTTCTCCTTCACACTGTACCTACGGAAGCACAGAGTCACTGCCCTTGGCGGCTCATTCGCCTTTGGTACAGGCCTCCACGACCGATCCAGTTCATATCGGGAGGGGTCCTCCCCCTCCCCCAGTAGTTTTGCCAGCATCGCGGCCAAATACTCAGTCGGCTTCGGTCCTTCAACTCCTTCGGGCAGCCCCACGACCCTCAAATTCTGTCGCCTGGATCTGTTTTCCAGATCTTCCATTTTTCCTCGCAGATTCTTGTTCGTGTCCATCACCTTCCGCATCTCCTTCCCCATCGAGGCAAGTTGATCACCGTGCTGCAATACCGTCTCCTCCACTTCCTTCAGCGCCTTGCTCACTTGCTCTCGCACCTCCGCCACTGCCGTCTTCACCAGGGAAACCGCCTCCTCCACCAGCACTTTCAAAACCTCCCTCATCTCCTTCCTCACCATCTCCATACATTTCTCAATCTGCGCCAACTGCTTTTGGAATTCCGCAGTCATCGCCTTAGTTAGTTCTTCAGCCGTAAGCACTGCGGCCTCCCCTGGTGCTCCAGCCTCCATTTTCTTTGTTGACCCCGCGGTGACCTTTCCCCTCTCCAACGGACTTTCAGCCACTTTTTTCCCAGCCGTTTATTTGGTGTTTTTCAACATCCTTCTTCTCCTTGCGCTATCTCCCAACTTTTTCTGCCGTCGCTGGCCCTAGGACCGTGCGTTACTCCCCGAAAATGCCATTCCCGAACGGGAGCCCTCCAATGTGCGGCTGCCTCCCGCCCGCCATCACCGGAAGTCCTCATACCACCACATTTATGGCCACAGTCAGCTTCTGTAGGCCCTCATATTACACGTCAGGCCCACGACCAGTACCATGCCAAGGATCTGGGGCCTATGGTAAAGAGGGTAGTGGATCATTCAGATCCAACAGAATACGCACTTCAAATCATGCCAGACGGCACTTCCATAAAATATTTTGAGGTCCCTGAAACGATTAACAGTCGACTTCAGCCAACCCACAGCTCTGGAAGAATAGGGGATTCCTTACCTTGGCCGGCACGGAAATATCCCACCGGGGTTTAGTTAATTACCTACTGCAGGCCCTCCTTATGCCCGCACATATTTCCATCATTAAATGCGCTGCCCGTACAAATGGTGAGACCCCAGTTGACGTTGGTAATGAACGAGCAGATTGTGCAGCGCGGACAGCCGCGCAAATTCAGCAAGTGATGGTGCCTAAAATGTTAGGTCAGACTAAACGTTCTGCAATAAATAGGTCTGCCTCTGACAAGCCAATGCCAAACATCTTAAGACGTCATAAGGTTACAGGAGGACGCTCCTGAGTGATAAACAAATGTGAAAACGGTTAGGTTGTACATATGATTGTGTTTCTGCTTTATGGACCACGCCAGCACATCTGACTTGTATGTCTGACGTACTGGCTTTATGGGTCATCAAATGTGTACACTTTGCAACTCATTGTGGGGCTCGGGGGATTAGTGATTTGTTGCTGGACACTTGGTGGCACTCTAAAATGCAGGGGCTGGCCCAGAGTATCAGTAATCGGTGTTTGATTTGTCAGCAATATAACACCGGCAAAGGTATCCCTTGTGGTATTGGGCAAACCCCGTTGCCCAATGGTCCCTTTGAGATGCTCCAAATGGATTACATTGGGTTAAAAAGGTGTCAATGTTATAAATATGCTTTGGTCATTGTGGATGTGTTCAGCAGATGGGTCGAGGTGTATCCGACTACCGATAATAAAGCTGCTACTGTGGTTAAAATTCTGATGCAGGAAATCATTCCCCGGTATGGCATACCAGCTCAGTTGAGTTCTGATAACGGGCCTCATTTTCTTGGACAGATTAACCTGCCTCCCTTCCCCAGCGCTGTTTTACAGGTCTGTCAGCACGGTAGCATTGTGGATAGCACAATTGCTTCACAGCTCCAGGGTTCCCGGTTCGATTCCGGCTTGGGTCACTGTCTGTGCGGAGTCTGCACATCCTCCCCGTGTGCGTGGGTTTCCTCCGGGTGCTCCGGTTTCCTCCCACAGTCCAAAGATGTGCAGGTTAGGTGGATTGACCATGATAAATTGCCTAGTGTTGGGTGGGGTTACTGGGTTATGGGGATAGGGTGGAGGTGTTAACCTTGGGTAGGGTGCTCTTTCCAAGAGCCGGTGCAGACTCGATGGGCCAAATGGCCTCCTTCTGCACTGTAAATTCTATGATCCATGAAGCATGATGGGGTGGCTATGCACCGCCTGTGTAATCTTCGGCCTTGCCTCGCTTGGAGTGACATCGGCGACGGACATGGAAAAGGGAAATATCATCTACATCTGCAACCCCAACCAAACTACAAGGACATTTCATTTATGCAGAGGTGATGTTCTTCGCTGCCCCCATATACGAGGGCATGGTATCGACTTATGGAAGGTCATCAGGTTAAAGGACAATGCAGGACTCATGAAGCAATTGCACCGGTCCCAGCGATGGGAAGGGAACATTACATGGACATTGCCTTGTTTTTGGAGTACATGTAAATTTGATTTTGGATGTGTTAAGATTGGTTCCATAAAAGTAAAGTCAGACCATCAGGAGAGGGTAGGAAGAGGTTGTGTGAGAGAGAGGGGGACTAGAGAGAGGACGGGGCGTGTAAGGAGGGGAGTCCAACTAGAACATAGGTTGCATTCCGTTGAACGCCGGTCTCCAGCTCCTTTGTGGATGGGCGAATATCTCTCACATCACTGTTGGGACTAGGGCTTTCCGCATTGCTGGGAGGCCCGAATGGGCGTTCCAAAGCTGGATAAACTGGGCTACTGGGGGATCCCTACGAAACCGATATACTGATTGTGATGCCAGCCTTTACACAGAACAAGGATACTACTTTTTTTTCATGGCACAGCGACCAATGTTTTGTCACCCCCATTTCCCCGCCAAATTGCTATCGGGACTCTAGTCCCTACCACAGTCCCCTGCCCCTCGGCGTGGATGCTGCACAATCTGTTGGCACGCCGGGCAGTCTCAGCCGAATTCTGCGAGAACTGGAAAAAACCTCAGGTTCTCGCACCCAACCGGGGCCACTCAGCCGGATGGGGGAATTCTGAGCGCCTTGACACTGGGAGGTGTGGGGGGTTCCTTGGCGGTTAGCGATAGGAGTTATTTTATTTGTGGCCTTACCATCCTGGGAAACGAAACCTTGGGAGCCCTCGGGGCAATAACTAAGGAATTGTCTCAGCTGCGATTGTTTGCCATGCAGAACCGGTATGCTCTTGACTATCTTCTGGCCCATGAGGGTAAGGTATGCGCCATAGTGCAGGGCAAGTGTATTATGGGAGTTCAAGATCTAACTGTTAACATCATTAAATTTATGGATCGCTTACGGGATCACCTGGGCGGAATGCAGGACCCTGGCTCTTGGGGTAACTGGGGATTCGGAGGTTGGAAGGACTGGTTGATAAATATGGCCATGTATTTAGGAGTGGCACTCGGCTGCACCTTTGTGGGCCTGGCCATCCTTAAATACGTCATGGGCAAAATGCAGGGTGCACTGGAACGGATAGACGCCCCAAGAATCTTGGCTGTAATGATCTACGCGGGTGCAGCGGATGACGCAGTGCTGCAACAGGAATTGGAAATGCAGCGACAAATCTTCTTAGATGAGGGGCCATAGCTACGGGTTGGACAGATTGGTGATCATGAAATGATAAAAGGAGGGAATGACGAATGTGATATAAAATAGTTAGTTCAAATATTAGTGACAGTAATGTAGATGCAGGCCTGTTTAACTCTAGTGAGTTCACAAAGGACAAAGCACAAAGGATTTCAGAAAGCATGGCAAGGAAGGGTGTCTGGTGGAGGATGGGAAAAGGATGCTGGGTAACAAGAGGCCCAGGGTTAAGGAATGAGAAGTGAGCCAATCAGGATGTATGGCCATGTCAGGAGGGGTATAGGATGACCTATGGGAATCTTGTATGTGAAACTTGATGCCATTTGAATGTATTTGCAGAGATCTCTTTGTCTCCGACCTCATTCGTTTTCCGAGGGGTGCAGGAGACAGTTTCTGTATTCTGTGTCTCTATGAAGCGAGTCAGACTTGCAAGTTGGTTAAAAATAAATACTATACCTACAAATCCATCTCGAGTTTTATTGAGGCCAGACTGACGGGTAAAGAAATTAATATTGTCAGTCACACCCGAAAGAGAAGGACCAACAAGCCACATAAGAAGAGGGTGGATAGAAGGCGTTCCTCACCAGGGAGCTAAGGGAGCTGAAAGAGGACATCAAGGTCGACATAAAGGCAGCAGTTAAGGTGGTGGTCATGGAAGGACTGGCCGCCATGCAGGTGGGCCTGAACAAGGTGGAGAGGCAAATAGAGGTCATGGGGAACACTAACAAAGAGCTGGAAATGTCCTCAACAGACCAGAGCAACTAGATCGTTTTCCTGGAGACAGAGATAGAAAGGTTGGTGGTGACACAGCGGAGCCTAAAGGGGAAGACCAGGAGAACCGGTCGCTGAGCCAAAATTTGAGGATAGTGGGCCAGCCAGAGGGAACCAAAGGCAGGAACCTCAGACTACGTGGCCCAGATGTTGGGAAACCTGGTGGGAAGGGACAGTTTCCCAACCAACCACAGGTCACTCCGGCCGAAACCCAAGGTCGGGGAGCAGCCGTAATCCACCGAGGGCCAAAATCACCAAGATGCACTTGTACCAGGACTGGGAAAGAATCCTGCATTGGGCCAGGCAGACAAAGACCTGTAAGTGGGAGGGACACCAGATTCAGATATGCCAGGACATTGGGCCAAGCGCCGGACGGAGTTTAACAGAGCAAAGGTGGCCCTGTTCAAAAGTGGGGTGAAGTTTGGGATGTTGTACCCAGCCAAATTATGAGTCAGTGAACACTACTTCAAGGCCCCTGCAGACATGGAAAATTCATCCAAGAGAACAGGCAGGGACGGCAGCAACAGAAGCAATGGTGAAAAGGTAAACGGGAGAGACTTAAATACGAAAAGACAATCTGCGGGGCACTCTACCACCTTGCTCTGAATCTGAGAGCTAAAACGCAGAAAGGAAGAGGGGAGGCAAGAGAGCACAAGAGGTGAGGAGGAGGAAAATGGGGAAGAAAAGTGGCGGGCAAAGGGTAGGCTTAGACTGACCCCAGAAGGGGAACCATAACACGAGCGGGAAAGCTAGCGCCAGGTTTGAGTTAGTGGGGGGAAACGACAGAGCGCCTGGTGACGGGGGTGTATACACCACCGACAGAATAGTTAGGGGTAAACAGGCGGGGAGAAAGACAACAGTGAGAGGGGGAGGAGGGAGGGGGAGAAGCAGAACGATAGTGGGAACAAAAGGACAAGGGCGGGAGGAAGGGCTCTAGGCTGACTACAACAGGCCACACGTGGCAACAAGAAACAAAATGGCAACGCAGACAGCCACTTTGGAGGGTCCCCAAAGAAAGGGACACCTCGGAATACCGGGGCTCACCACATGGCGTACACATAGTTGGCGGCCATGTTGGGTGGCCCTGGACGAAGGGAAACCCCAAAGCGCAGGGGCCCAGCCTCATGGCGAGTACGGTGACCGCAGCCATTTTGGATGGCTCCCTAACAAAGGGAGACCCTGGAGTCCAGGGGCGCACAAATAAGGTAAGTATGGTTGATTCCGCAAAGTGGGGGAAGTGGACAGAAACCCCCCCATTGGAATAGTCACCCACCTGAAAAGTATGAAAGTCGACAGTCTTCCTCCAAGAGACACACCCGAGGGAGAAGGACCAACTGCGGGTAACAAAGGGCTGGCTGGGACAGATGTACCATTCTTGCTACGGGACTAGAGCTAGTGGAATAGCCATACTGCTTAATAAGAGGACAGCACTTAACGCGATAAGGACGGTTCTGGACTCAGGGGGACGGTACGTCATGGTCAGTGGTGTCCTGGATGGGGCACCAGTTGTCCTTGTTAACATGTACACTCCCAACTGGAATGACATGGAATTCATAATTGGCGGCATGGTAGCACAGTGGTTAGCACTGTTGTTTCACAGTGCCAGGGTCCGAGGTTCGATTCCTGCTTGGGCCATTGTCTGTACGGAGTCTGCACATTCTCCCCGTGTCTGCATGAGTTTCCTCTGGGTGCTCCGGTTTCCTCCCACAGTCCAAAGATGTGCAGGTTAGGTGGGTTGACCATACTAAATTGCCGTTAGTGTCCAAAAAGGTTGGGTGGGATTACTGGGTTACGGGGATAGGGTGGAGGTTTGGGATTAGGCAGAGGACCAGTGGAGATTCACAACTCCAGGGGAGAAGGAGTTCTCCTTCTTCTGACCATGCTTCCACACTACATGGACGTGAGGTTGGCGACAAGGCTTTTCGCGCGAAAATAACACAGGCCATAGTCGGGTATATAACCAGAATGGGGAGGTCTCACCCTCCATTTCTGGGAGGTGCTGAAGGCTGTGGTCAGGGGCGAGATTATTGCCTGTAAGGCATGTAGCTACAGACAGGAGAGGGTAGCTACACAACAACTGGTCGAATCCATACTGGAGGTAGGCCGGCAATACTCCGAGGCCCTGACCGTACAGCTTCAGACAGGGAAGTAAAAGCGACAAATGGACTTTGACCTGCTCTCTACGAGGAAGGCAGTCCACCAACTCGCCAGACACAGGGGACCTTTTAGGGGCACAGAGACAAAGCCAGCTGCCTGCTGGCTCACTAGCTGAGAAAGCAGGCAGCCACGAGGGAAATAGCACAAATTAGAGCATGGAACATAGTGCAGAAGTAGGCCATTCGGCCCATCGAGTCTGCACCAACCCACTTTTTTTAAATAAATATTTTTTAATTGGGTTTTTGAACAAAGTATATTTACCGTTATGTACACAAAATAGAATACACACATATATATATATAGAAGAGAAGGGAACACACACAAAAATAAAAACAAACAACAAAAAAGTTAGAATAAAATGAGTTAGGGTATTATGTGCTACCTCAACAACAGCAGCTCTGTACAATTGGCAATATTGCTTTTAGCACATAAGGAGGCATCTGTTTAGAACATAGAAAAATACAGAACAGAACAGGCCCTTCGGCCCACGATGTTGTGCCAAACTTTTGTCCTAGATTAAGAACAAATTAATCTACACCCCATCATTCCATGTACCTATTCAATAGCCGCTTGAAGGTCCGTAATGTTTCCGATTCAACTACTTCCACAGGCAGTGCATTCCATGCCCCCACTACTCTCTGGGTAAAGAATCTACCTCTGACATCCCCCCTATATCTTCCACCATTCACCTTAAATTTATGTCCTCTTGTAATGGTTTGTTCCACCCGGGGAAAAAGTTTCTGACTGTCTACTCTATCTATTCCCCTGATCATCTTATAAACCTCTATCAAGTCGCCCCTCATCTTTCTCCGTTCTAATGAGAAAAGGCCGAGCACCCTCAACCTTTCCTCGTAAGACATACTCCCCATTCCAGGCAACATCCTGGTAAATCTCCTTTGCACCTTTTCCAAAGCTTCCACATCCTTCCTAAAATGATGCGACCAGAACGGCACACAGTACTCCAAATGTGGCCTTACCAAGGATTTGTACAGCTGTATAATCACCTCACGGCTCTTAAATTCAATCCCTCTGCTAATGAACGCTAGCACACCATAGGCCTTCTTCACAGCTCTATCCACTTGAGTGGCAACTTTCAAAGATCTATGAACATAGACCCCAAGATCTCTCTGCTCTTCCACATTGCCAAGAACCCTACCGTTAACCCTGTATTCCGCATTCATATTTGTCCTTCCAAAATGGACAACCTCACACTTTTCAGGGTTAAACTCCATCTGCCACTTCTCAGCCCAGCTCTGCATCCTATCTATGTCTCTTTGCAGCCGACAACAGCCCTCCTCACTATCCACAACTCCACCAATCTTCGTATCGTCTGCAAATTTACTGACGCACCCTTCAACTCCCTCATCCAAGTCATTAATGAAAATCACAAACAGCAGAGGACCCAGAACAGATCCCTGTGGTACGCCACTGGTAACTGGGCTCCAGGCCGAATATTTGCCATCCACCACCACTCTCTGACTTCTTTCGGTTAGCCAGTTCGTTATTCAACTGGCCAAATGTCCCACTATCCCATGCCTCCTTACTTTCTGCATAAGCCTACCATGGGGAACCTTATCAAATACCTTACTAAAATCCATGTACACTACATCCACTGCTTTACCTTCATCCACGTGCTTGGTCACCTCCTCAAAGAATTCAATAAGACTTGTGAGGCAAGACCTACCGCTCACAAATCCGTGCTGACTATCCCTAATCAAGCAGTGTCATTCCAGACGCTCAGAAATCCTATCCCTCAGTACCCTTTCCATTACTTTGCCTACCACCGAAGTAAGACTAACTGGCCCGTAATTCCCAGGGTTATCCCTATTCCCTTTTTTGAACAGGGGCACGACATTCGCCACTCTCCAATCCCCTGGTACCACCCTGTTAACAGTGAGGACGAAAAGATCATTGCCAACGGCTCTGCAATTTCATCTCTTGCTTCTCACAGAATACTTGGATATATCCCGTCAGGCCCGGGGGACTTGTCTATCCTCAAGTTTTTCAAAATGCCCAACACATCTTCCTTTCTAACAAGTATTTCCTCGAGCTTACCAGTCTGTTTCACACTGTCCTCTCCAACAATATGCCCCTCTCATTCGTAAATACTGAAGAAAAGTACTCGTTCAAGACCTCTCCTACCTCTTCAGACTCAATACACAATCTCCCGCTACTGTCCTTGATCGGACCTACCCTCGCTCTAGTCATTCTCATATTTCTGTGTAAAAGTCCTTGGGGTTTTCCTTGATCCTACCCGCCAAAGATTGTTCATGCTCTCTCTTAGCTCTCCTAATCCCTTTCTTCAGTTCCCTCCTGGCTATCTTGTATCCCTCCAGCGCCCTGTCTGAACCTTGTTTCCTCAGCCTTACATAAGTATCCTTCTTCTTCTTAACAAGACATTCAACCTCTCTTGTCAACCATGGTTCCCTCAGTCGACCATCTCTTCCCTGCCTGACAGGGACATACATATCAAGGACACGTAGTATCTGTTCCTTGAATAAGTTCCACATTTCAATTGTGTCCTTCCCTGACAGTCTATGTTCCCAGCTTATGCACGTCAGTTCTTGTCTGACAGCATCGTATTTACCCTTCCCCCAATTGTAAACCTTGCTCTGTTGCACGCACCTATCCCTCTCCATTACTAAAGTGAAAGTCAAAGAATTGTGATCACTATCTCCAAAATGCTCCCCCACTAACAAATCCATCACTTGCCCTGGTCCATTACCAAGTACCAAATCTAATATGGCCTCCCCTCTGGTTGGACAATAGACATACTGTGTTAGAAAAGCTTCCTGGGCACACTGCACAAACACCACCCCCATCCAAACTATTTGATCTAAAGAGTTTCCACTCAATATTTGGGAAGTTGAAGTCACCCATGACTACTACCCTGTGACTTCTGCACCTTTCCAAAATCTGTTTCCCAATCTGTTCCTCCACATCCTTGCTGCTATTGGGGGGCCTATAGAAAACTCCCAACAAGGTGACTCCTTTCCTATTTCTGACTTCAACCCATACTACCCCAGTATGCAGATCCTCCTCAAACTGCCTTTCTGCAGCTGTTATACTATCTCTAACAACCCCCCCCCTTTTACCACCCTCCTTAATCTTATTGAAACATCTATAACCAGGAATCTCCAACAGCCATTTCTGCCCCTCTTCTATCCAAGTTTCCGTGATGGCCGCATCGTAGTCCCAAGTACCGATCCATGCCTTAAGTTCACCCACCTTATTCCTGATGCTTCTTGCGTTGAAGTATACACACTTCAACCCATCTCCGTGCCTGCAAGCACTCTCCTTTGTCAGTGTTCCCTTCCCCACTGCCTTACTACACGCTCTTTGTGGGGGCGGGAAACTGGAGGGGTACATATACATTTGAGCGCTGGGGAAACAATTACAGAACAATTACAGAGGGTAATACGCAAATAGATTTGGTGTTGGTGTTGTAGCTTGCTTCTTCCATACGGTTTTCGCTGCCGTTGTCGTCTCGCGATTACCTCCGCTTCAGCCATTCGTCCCGTCTTTCACCCAGATTTTCCTTGTTCTCTGCTCCTGTAGATGCCAAGTTTGTTATAGTTTCCCATGCCCTCCTTCCAGCTGTCATTCCCTTGCCTCCCCCCCACCTCACTGGTTCCCCTCTATTGTTCCTCTTTCCCCCCCCCCCCCCCCACCCTGTGGTTCACTTTTCTTTTCTGTTAGGTTTAGCTGCTATCCCCCCCCGCCCCCCACAACCGTGTCTATCCCTCCCTCCCCCGCCTCGGCTACTTTCCCGATTCTTGGCTACCTGGCTATTCTTCTGCTTGTTCGTTGGCCACAAACAGGTCCCGGAACAATTGGGTGAATGGCTCCCACTTTCTGTGGAAGCCGTCGTCTGACCCTCACATGGTGAATTTGATTTTCTCCATTTGAAGAGATTCTGAGAGTTCGGACAGCCAGTCTGCAGCTTTGGGTGGTGCTGCTGACCGCCAAGCCGAACAAGATTCTACGGCGGGCGATCAGGCGTCCACCCTCCTCCCCAGGAATAGATCTGGCTCGTCTGATACCTCAAAGACCTCCACTTTCAGGCATGGCTCCACCCTCATCCCCACCACTTTGGACATTGCCTCGAAGAAGGCTGTCCAGTACCCCGCAAGTCTGGGGCAACACCAGAACATGTGGGCGTGGTTGGCCGGGCCTCCTTGGCACCGTTCACAATCTATCCTCCATCTCCGGGAAGAACCTACTCATACGAGTTCTTGTTAAGTGGGCTCTATGTACCACTTTTAGTTGCGTCAGGCTGAGCCTTGCTCACGTGGAGGTGGAGTTGACCCTATGCAGTGCTTCGCTCCAGAGTCCCCACCCTATTTCAATTGCCAGGTCTTCCTCCCACTTCTTTCTAATTTTGTCCAGTACGGTGTCGGCCCTTTCTACCAGTCGGTCTGTATGACCCACATTCCGTTGGGTCTTTATCTTTCTTAGGTATCAGCAAGATTGAGGCCTGTGCTAGCATAGGTGGCAGTGTGCCCCTCGCTAGCGAGTCTGTGAACATCTCCCGCACCAGTGCTGTCGGAAATTTTTGTAGAAGTCCGCCGGGAACCCGTCTGGTCCTGGCGTCTTACCCGCCTGCATGGAGCTAATACTGGTCCATGATCTCTCCCAGTGGTGCTTCCGGGCCCCGTTTTCTGCCCTCCCGCACAACTGGTATGTCCAGTCCATCAAGGAACCGTTTCATCCCAGACTCCCCCATTGGGGACTCTGGGGCGTACAGCCCTTGGTAGAAGGCCTTGAAGGTTTTGTTAATCTTTTCTGATTCTGTTTCTAATGTGCCTCTGGTATCCCTGATTTGTGCAATTTCTCTGGTGGCCGCCTGCTTTCTCAGCTGGTGTGCCAACAGACGGCTGGCTTTGTCTCCGTGTTCGTATAGGGTTCCACATGCCTGGTGCAGTTGGTGCACTGCTTTCCTGGTGGAGAACAGATGAAAGTTCCTTTGTAGCTCTTTCCTCTCCGCCAGGAGCTCTACGGTCGGGGCCTCGGAGTATTTACGGTCTACCTCCAGTATGGAGTCGACCAGCTGCTGCCTAGCCGCCCTTTCCTCCCTATCTCTTCGTGCTTTGAAAGCGATAATTTCCCTTTTCTACGGTCTTTAGCACTTCCCAGAACGTGGAGGGTGAGACCTCCCCGTTTTGGTTGTTCTCCGTGTACTCTGCTATGGCCTATGATATCTTTTCGTTGAAGGCCTGGTCTGCTACGGAAGGCCTTCCGTAGAACGCCATGTGGGGCGTTGGGCCCTGCCAGTCTCCAGCCTCACGTCCATGTCGTGTGGAGCATGGTCGGATATCACATTTGCGGAGTATTCCACTTTGTCTATCCCTGGAAGCACCGTTTTCCCCACCACAAAGAAGTCAATTCTGGAGTATACTTTGTGCACTGGGGAGAACTTCTCCCCAGTGCACAATCTATCAGTCGTTCGATCCTGTACACAGTTGAAGTCCCTCCCCACCCCCATGATTAGTCGGTGCATCGATGTGTCGGGGATTTCTGCCATGGTCTTTTTGATGAAGCTCGTGACGTTCCAGTTGGGCGTGTACACGTTAACTAGTACTACCGGTGCCCCATCCAGGGCCCCGCTGACCATGACGTACTGTCCCCCTGGGTCCATAACCGTCTTCGTCGCCCTAATCGTCTTCTTGCTGATCAGTATTGCCAGCCCCCTGGCCCTCATCCCATAGCAAAAATGGTAGGTCTGCCCCACCCAGCCCTTTCTTACCCACAGTCCTGCTCTCTCAGGTGTGTCTCTTGGAGGAAGACTACGTCAGCTTTCATAGGTTAGGTGGGTGAGGACTCTGGATCTTTTCACTGGGCCGTTGAGTCCCCTTACATTCCAGGTGACTATCCTGGTGGGGGGCTTCGGTCCCCCCGCTCCTGTGGGATTAACCATACTTACCTGGAGGACGCACCCCTGGTGGACGTGCCCCTGCCCTCCGGGGTTTTCCTTTGTTAGGGGACCGTCCAGGATGGCCGCTGTCACTGCTCTCTCCATGCGGTCGGGTCCCTGCGCTCATGGGTTTCCCTTTGTCCAGGGGGCACCTGACATGGCCGCCCACTGTGCGTCCGCCACGCGGGTAGTCCCCTGCACTCTGGAGTCTGGCTTCGCCCAGAGACCATACTGGGTGGATGCTTGCAGCGATTCTTTGTTCCGAGCCTTTGGTTGTGGCACTTTGTAGCTCTATTGTTATTCTCTTTCTAGCCATGTTTGTCCCTCCTTTCCTGTGTTCCCGCACCCCCCCCCCCAGTCCATCCCTTCCCCCCCTTTCTTCCCCCTCTCACCACTCTTTTGTCCCACTTTCCCCTGCTCCTATCCACGTTTGCTCTCCCGTCTCTGTTGAGTGGTGTGCCCCCCCCCCCCGGCACCGTCCACCCTGTTGGGAGCGCGCTGCAGCTCTGCTTTGTTGCATGCCTCCGGCGCTAGCTTTCCTGCTAGTGCGGTGCCCCCCTCTGGGGGGTTACTATCTCGCTTCTCCCTCGCCCGACCTCTACGGTTTTCTGCCCGCTCTTCCCCCGTCCTACCCTGCACTCCTCTCGCTTGCTCTCCCTTCTCCGCTACTCTCGTTCCCTCGTGCTAGGGCCTGGTCTCCCACCTGAAGCGGTCCCTCGGGTAGTGGTTTGCTCTTTGTTCAGGGTGCGCTCACCGTGGCGGGGACGGGGGGGCCTGGTGATGCCTCACCCCCCCCCCCCGTTGGCATGCTGTTGCCCCTTGCCAGGGGCCTATTATTTCTACCCTTGCTGTCGGCTTTCCAGCCTGTGTTCCTCGACAAACTTGGTTACTTCGGCGGGGGCTGTGAAGAAGTACTCTCTTTCTTGGTATGTGACCGAGAGATGCGCTGGGTACAGCATACCAAAATATACATTGTTCTTGTGAAGAGCTGCTTTCGCTCTATTGAATTCGACCCATCTCCTAGCTAGGTCTGCCCCAATGTCCTTGTAAACTCTAATGAAGTGTCCTTCCCATTTGCTGGTTTTGTTTTGCCTGGCCCAGCGCAGGATTGTTTCCCTGTCTTGGTACCGGTGCAGTTTAGCTATAACTGCCCTCGGGTGGACCCCTGTCTTGGGCTTCACGCGCAGCGATCGGTGTGCTCTGTCCATTTCTGGTGGGTTGGGGAAAGTATTCCTCCCCACTAAGTTACCAAGCACCTCAGCCAATTATGCTGTAGGATTTCTACCCTCGATCCCCTCTGGAAGGCCCACTATCCTAACATTTTGCCTTCTCGAGCGGTTTCCCTGATCATCCACTCTGTCCTTCAAACTCCCCTGCGTTGCGACCAGTCTCGCCACCTCCTTCTCCAGGTCCGTGATCCGGTCGCTCTTGTCAGTCGCGGCTTTTTCCAGCTCCTTAATGGGCACCTCTTGGGCTTCCAGTCTCTCTGCTCTGCCCAGGGCGAGCTGCACCTCCGCCATGGCCTTGGCCATTGCTGCCTGCACCGCGGCCTCCATGTCTGCCCTAGCCACTGCCTTGTTTTCCTGCTGATGTTCCCTCAGCGCCTCGGCAAAGGCTGCCTTCCAGTTCCAGTTCTCCCCTGGCCCATGGGGGAAAAGCTCCTGTCTGCCCAGTTCTTCTTGTTGCGGCGGGCCTTCTGTTCCGCCGCTTCATGTGCCGGTTTAGCTCGTCTGAGTGGGCTCGTCCATGGCCCTTTCTCCCTCTGCTTTGGCTACCTTCTGCCATTTTTTTTCTCCCACCCCCCCCCCCTTTCCGTTTTCTTTTCTCCCCCTTTAAAAAGTTTTTGGGGAAGTTAGTTTTTTTACTCTCACTCACCCACGCGCCGGGTCAGGAGGATTGAGAGAGAGAGAGAGAGAGAGAGAGAGAGAGAGAGAGAGGCTTCTGGCTGGGCCGGGTGTCCTCTTTAGGTCCGCCGCCTGCCTCGTCGTCGCTGCCGGGGGGAGGGGTGGTGGTCAGTCCCCGCAGCTGGCTTGGTCCCCACGTTCTCCTGCCTCTCCTGCCGTGCGGTTGGGGGGGGGGGTCGGTCCCTGCCGCTGGCTCGGTCCTCGCTCGGTCCCCGCGTTCTCCTGCCTCTCCTGCTGTGCGGAGGGTGGGTCGATCCCCGTCGCTGGCTCGGTCCCCGCGTTTTCTCCTGCCATGCGCTGGGGGGGGGGTTCCGGCCGGTTTGCGCGTTTTGTTTTTTTGTCTCTCCCCGGGAACGGGACGCGACTGTCGGAGCTCCGCTGCCCGCGACTGCTCTCCTACCCCGCCGGAAGTCAAGTCAGCACCAACCCACTTAAGCCCTCACTTCCACCCTATCCACGTAACCTAGTAACCCCTCCTAACCTTTTTGGTCACTAAGGGCAATTTATCATGGCCAACATACCTAACCTGCACGTCTTTGGACTGTGGGAGGAAACCGGAGCACCCGAAGGAAACCCATGCAGACATGGGGAGAACGTGCAGACTCTGCACAGACAGTGACCTAGTGGGGAATCGAACCTGGGACCCTGGCGCTGTGAAGCCACAGTACTAGCCACTTGTGCTACCGTGCTGCCTTTGGGGACAATGGCAGACTGGTAGCGGAGCAGGACCTCTTCTAGGAGAGTGTACCACTGGTTTGGCATTTGGTTTCAATTGTATCTTATATTGAAATGGAAGAGTACCTATGCCTTCAAAGACGTGAGGAAATCGATCAAGAATTCCTTGAATATTTTCCTGAACAGGCGGAAGAGGTGCACTTGTGCTATAGATTCTTTGAACTAGATGAAGATCCTGACAGGCTTGTGCACCTAATAGTGAAGATCAATTGGATTCAACAACTTAGAACCGTAAGGATATGACATGATTTGTCACAAGATAGCAAGATCCCAATGAGTTAATTGCATTGCCATTATAATCACGCAATTGGCAATCTGTTTTTTGTATTTTAGGAGTTTGACTAAGTTGCAAAAGGTCATGAGTGTTTATCAAGTTTGCAGAAACTCCTGTGTCCAAGCTTGAAAATGATTTCGGAACCATTTACTTGAAGCGGTGTATTCCATTCAGATTCCGTGTTAATAGATTGTACTGTTTGAGGATTAGAAGGAACATTTGTAGTAGCATCGAACTTTTCAATCATTCCTACAAAGAAGGAATCTTCTAAGCAATAAACATCAAGATTATTATCAGTGCTATCACTTTTAAAAGTTTCTGCAGTTGTGCCTGCACTTCTTATATTCATGTGTCTCTTCGGAAGATTTGCAGATTTAAATTCTGTTGCTTTAAGTGAAGTTCTGAATTGCACAGCAAAGTGATTGAGTTTGCAACATTTTGAGCAAGTTTTTCCAAGTGCTGGGCATTTTTTATGTGGGTGGGCGTGTCCACACTGTCCACACATCATGACGTTTATTTTGTCACATGCAAATTGTCTTTGCGCATGCGCAGAACAGTCTTCTTCTACCTCGCGTCATTTGATGAAGTGCACATGTGCGGGTTGGGAATGTGCGTGCGCAATATGACTGCCATCCGAAATGCACATTTTTCTGAACTGTGCCACAGCTCCACCCAGTCGGTCACGAAGCTCGTTTTCACGCCCTTTTCGTTTTGCAGAATCTCCCAGTATTGACTTTTAGACAATTTATTTACTCGACATATTTCAATAGCGTTTTCTAGCTTCAGAACTTCTTGTCTTAGCAAACGTTCCCTGAGCTTTTCATCTACGATCACTGAAACAATTTGGTCTCTGATCAGTCATATAATAGAGAAGTCACATGTTTGAGCTTTGAGTTTTAAATCTGTTATGAAACAATCAATAGATTCCCATCTTTTTGCATCCTTTTCTTAAAGATAAATCTTTCATATGTTTCATTTATTTGATTCTTGCAGTGCAGATCAAATTTCTCAATGATAACATTATATTTAGTTTTATCTTCGTCCATTGAGAATTGAAATGAGTTATACAGTTCGATAGCTTGTGGACCAGCCATCGTTAGGAATAATGCTAGTTTCCGATTATCACTTGCATTGTCTAAATCAGATGCAGACAGATATAGCTGAAACTGTAGTTTAAAAACTTTCCAGTTTACATCTAATTTACCAGATATCCTGAGCTGTCGTAGAGATTGAACTTTCTCCATGAGTTTGGGATTCTTCCGTGTTTTGAAGTAGCAGGTCTGTAAATTCTTCGAAGTTTGAATTACATGCTAGTTTTTTGCTGTTAGAGTCTATCTAATCTATCTGAATTACTCTAGCAATAACCTGGTACCTTGTTATATTCCTTGCCTTTTCCTCCAAGATAGCCAGAAATGTAGTGTTGACAAAGAATATGAAAATACGTTTGAATCAAAATAAATTTCTTTTCCACTACTACATTTGAATGAGTTTCCACACTTTGAGTAACAGATACTCAACTAATAATACTGAATCTGTAATACAGTAATCAATATTATATCTAACTAATAAACTACACCATGACTTGACCTTGTGCTATGTCTCTACAATCAATTCTCACTCTGTTCTCCTCAGCTTCTCATCACGTTCTCCCAAAATTCCCAGAGATGTTGGCTTATATACAATGATTTAGTAACACTATCTAGTGTTTGATTTACACATAGTTTCAGATGTTAACCCTTTACTATACTGGCACTATACATATCATTAGTGTTCTCACGTGTAATGGTGCTATCATGTCGATGATCTGGCACGTCTTGCAGAGGTTGCCATAGCAGGGTTGTGTGGTGTCATGGTCACTGTTCTCCTGAAGACTGTGTAGTTTGCTGCACACAATGGTCTGTTTGAGGTTGCATGGTTGTTTGAAGGCAAGTAGTGGGGTGTGGGATGGCCTTGGCAAGATGTTTGTCTTCATCAATGACGTGTTGAAGGCTTCTGAAGATGTCGTAGTTTTTCTGCTCCGGGGAAGTACTGAACGGGTACTCTTGTCGGTTGTGTTTGACTTCTGAGGACATTGGTGCGGTTTTTTGCCGTGGCGCGTTGGTATTGTCGATCGATCAGTCAAGCGTCATATCCTGTTCTTATGAGGGTGTCTTTCAGCATCTGTAGATGTCTGTTACGTTCCTCCTCGTCTGAGCAGATCCTGTGCATGTGGAGGGCCTGTCCATAGGGGATGGCTTCATTAATGTGTTTAGGGTGGAAGCTGGAGAAGTGGGACATCGTGAGGTTATCTGGGAGCTTGTGGTAAAGCGAAGTGCTGAGGTGACCGCCCTGGATGGAAATGCTTGTGTCTAAGAATGCAACCGATTCTGGAGATAAGTCCATGGTGAGTCCGATGGTGGGATGGAACTTACTGATGTCATTGTGTAAACGTTTCAGTGATTCTTCGCCGTGGGGTCAAACGAAAAAGATGTCATCGATGTATCTGGAGTATAGCGTTGGTTGATGATCCTCTGCGGTGAAGAGGTCTTGTTCAAACTTGTGCATGAAGATGTTGGCGCAATTTTGAATGAAAGTCAGAGTTCTTTCTGCTGCCAGCAGAAAGATGGTAAGATGCTTTTTGTAAGGGGCAATGAAAGAAGTCCACACCAAGTTATAGAGAAAAAAAACTTTATTTAACACGTTACTTATTAGGTACAGCTCCAGTAGTTCCCTACTGGGTCTTCTCCAGTCAGTGCCTGACTGGCCGACTCTATTTATGCAAAGGCACATGGGCTTAGTTAAGGGTCCTCATCCTCTTTATCGGGGGAGCTTGCATTCTGCAAGCTCCACAGGGTAATGGATTAGGGGCTGTTTAGCACAGGGCTAAATCGCTGGCTTTGAAAGCAGACCAAGGCAGGCCAGCAGCACGGTTCAATTCCCGTAACAGCCTCCCCAAACAGGCGCCGGAATGTGGCGACTAGGGGCTTTTCACAGTAACTTCATTGAAGCCTACTTGTGACAATAAGCGATTTTCATTTCATTTCATTTCAAATAGCTGGCTTTTAAAAGCAGACCCAGGCAGGCCAGCAGCGCGGGTTCAATTCCCGTATCAGCCTCCCCGAACAGGCGTCGGAATGTGGCGACCAGGGGCTTTTCACAGTAACTTCATTTGAAGCCTACTTGTGACAATAAGCGATTTTCACTTCATTTTCATCTCAAATAACAGAGGTCAAGTCTGTGCTTTTTGGCAAAGTCCACTGGAACTTTATTTATCACTTGTGCCACTGGTAACTTATTTTCAACACAACATATAGGAAGTTCGGACTAGCCCTTTAGCAAGCTTGTCATATTGACTGACTTTAGCGAATACAGGAGTATTCTAGTCTCGTGGTAATTCTTCAAATCATAATACACCGAATAACATAACTAAGTGATTTAAACAAAAGAAAGATGGCGATTAGCAAAAGCAAGCAGCAAAGACATAGGTTTCAGAATAATAGAGTGATTCCAGACTGAGTTTTTCCATCACAGTAAATGAGTCTTAAGGAGATTATTATCTTAAGGTCTGGCCTTCTTTTTACTTCTGATTGGCTTTTACTAATTTATAATTCACTCAATTCTGCCAAACTGTCTATCTATCAATTTGAAGAGATAGATGTATTTAAATATCTTGGTGCAACTTTCCCATACACCTGCATCTATCAATAATTAGAAAAACACAGTTTTTGCTGAGAAATCATATCTCTAGACTGGCTGTTTCCATAGAAACAGAACTACTCATACTGGACAGCCGCCCAGTTTTTAACATACAATGTGGCCTTTTAGCTAGTTGACGTCAATGACCCCGCAGTTTCAAGTGGCTTGCAAATGTGAAACTTGAGAAAGAACTTAGAGAGTGTTATCTCGATTAATCCTTAGTGGGTTCCCAGCTATTTGTTGCACTGAAGTAATGCCTAATATGATTACAGTTAATTATTCTTAATGACTTCTCAATTAAACCTCTATCATCTCCCCTTACTCCCATGGTTCCTGCTGATTAGAAGTCATTTCTATCAGCGTTACAACATCCCTCCTCACCAAAATCCGAAGACTCTTCCGACAATGGTAGAGCAGGATGTCTGTGCCTCTTCGCTCGTAGCTGCGCCTCTGGCACCTGCTGGGCCAGACCAGGTGGCGTGTACCTGGACAGCGAACGCGGTTTCCGCAACGAACGCCATGGTGGAGGTACTGTTGAAGGCTACTGAATGGCTTGTTCCCATCAGAAATTTCTGACGCCTGGGTCTCCATGCCGGAATCCATATCAATGACCTCACATATCTCTGTACCCTGTCCCCCTTGGGGCAACACTCTCAAGTCTCGAAGAGTTAGCATAGGCCGGTCAGCAATTGGCTGGTCCCGTTGAGCTCTGTACACTCCTGGCCTCCTGTTTCAGATATGATCGACATGTTTTTTCATGACGCGACATTATGCTTGAAATTGGTACGATACCCGCCTGGACTGCCGAAAAACCATTCCTGAGATCTACTGGGCCCCATCTGAGAAACTACGAGCATTGACTGCATTACCTGGTACTAACAGTCTGGTCCACTTGTGTCTGTCTGGCAATGCCCTTGCTCCAATGTCTGGGAAGATAAAACTGAGACAGGTCCGTAGTCGTTGACCCATCAGCAATTCTGCCGGTGCTAACCTGGTTGCAGCATGTGGTGTGGTCCAGTAACAGAATAGGAATCTGTCCAGCGGACTGTCCATCGATCGGAAGTTTGCTTTATCACGCCCCGTTTAAATGTTTGTACCATCCTTTTCGCTAGCCCATTCAAAGCTGGGTGAAACGGGGCTGTACGGATATGCCATCCCCCTTTTCTTTCATAAATCCTGTGAATTCCTTGCTGATAAAAGGCGTCCCATTGTCGGTGACCAACACTTCTGGGATACCGTGCGTGCTGAATGAGAGCTGCAATTTTTCAGTGGTCGCCCTCGAGGTAGTCAACATGATTTTGTGGACTTCAAGGCATTTCGAGCGGGCATCCACTATAATCAAGAACAAAAATCCAAGGAAAAGACCCACAAAGTCAGCATCTAGCCACACCCAAGGCCGCCCGGCCACTCCCAAGGGTGAAGCAGTGCGGCGGGTGCAAGCTTCTGCTACTTCTGACAAACCTGCATTGTTGGGCCACCTTCCCTATCTCCACAACCAGGCCCGGCCACCAAACATAGCTGCAAGCGAGCATCTTCATTTTCAACACCACTGGGTGTCCGTTATGCAAGTTCCACAAAATGGAATCTTGGGGATTGCTTGCAACGGCAACAAGCATTCCCCATGGCAGGGTACCATATTCAACACTGAACTCAGGTGAAAATGCCCGGAGCTGCTCGGATAATTACTGATGCTGGCCCTCCTACAGAACTTGGACTGTATGGGATCCATACGTGTCCATTCCGGTATCTGGGACACCATAACCGGGATCGTACCCATAAAGATTAACGTGGCTACCACTTCATCGGACTGCGGGGCAGGCGGAGGGTGCATCGGCAATGGCAGTCTGCTGAACGCAACTGCAATTTGGGTATATGCTTGATGCTCGAACGAGTACTCATATGCTGCCAGTGGAAGGGCCCATCTCTGTATTCTGACGGACGAGACAGGCGGGATTGTGTAGTCCTCTTTTAAAAAGTCCCAATAGCATGAAAAACACCTGACCTGCCCATAGCCATAAATGTTATGACCTTCCAAGGGCTCATTCAGATACTTTTTAAAGGGTGTGAGGCAACCCGTCTCTACCACTCTCCCACGCAGTGCATTCCAGACCGTCACCACCCTCTGGGTAAAAATGATATTCCTCAAATTCCCCTTAGCTTCCTGCCTCTCACCATGAACCTGTGTCCCCTCATAACTGACCCTTCAACTAAGGGAAACAGCTGTTCCCTGTCCACGCCCCTCATAATCTTGTATACCTCAATCAGGTCACCCTTCAATCTTCTCTGCTCCAGCAAAAACAACCCAAGCCTATCCAACCTCTCTTTATAACTTAAATCGTCCATCCCAGGCAACATTCTGGTGAATCTTCTCTGCACCCCCTCCAGTGCATAGAACATAGAACATAACAGCGCAGTACAGGCCCTTCGGCCCTCGATGTTGCGCCGACCTGTGAAACCACTCTAAAGCCCACCTACACTATTCCCTTATCGTCCATATGTCTATCCAATGACCATTTGAATACCCTTAGTGTTGGCGAGTCCACTACTGTTGCAGGCAGGGCATTCCACACCCTTACTACTCTCTGAGTAAAGAACCTACCTCTGACATCTGTCCTATATCTATCTCCCCTCAATTTAAAGCTATGTCCCCTCGTGCTAGACATCGCCATCCGAGGAAAAAGGCTCTCACGGTCCACCCTACCCAATCCTCTCATCATCTTGTATGCCTCAATTAAGTCACCTCTAACCTTCTTCTCTCTAACGAAAACAGTGCATCACATCCTTCCTATAATGTGGCCACCAGAATTGCACACAGTGCTCCAGCTGTGGCCTCACCAAAGTTCAAACACCAAACTCCAACATGACCTCTCTCCTTTTGCAATCTATGCCTCAATGGATAAAGGCAAGTGCCCCATATGCCTTTTTCACCTCCCTATTAACCTTCCCTTCTGCCTGCAGAGATCTATGGTCAAACACGCCAAGGTCCCTTTGTTCCTTGGAACTTCCCAGTGTCATGCCATTTATTGAATACTTCTTTATCTAATTTTCCTTCCAAAATGTATCACCTCACACTTTTCAGAGTTAAATTCCATCAGCAACTTTTCTGCCCATTTGACCAACCCATCTCCATCTTCCTGTAATCCAAGACACTCAATCGCACCGTTACTGATCCTATCCCCGTCATAGATGTCAAATCAATGACAAATCAATAGGGGACCCAGCACAGGTCCCTGTGGTACGCACTGGGCGCTGGCTTCCAGTCACTAAAGCAGTCACCTTTCATCACCCTCAGTCTCCTACAGCTAAGCCAATTTTGAATCCACCTTATCAAGGTACCCTGTATCCCATGTGAATTTGCCATCTGTATACGTTTTCCATGTGGGACCATGTCAAACGCTTTTAGGAAATCAACACACCTGGTCACAGGCTCAAAAAATTTCATCAAATTTGTTAGGCATGGCTTTCCTCTGACAAAGCCATGCTGATTAAACCTTGCTTCTCAAGTGGAGATAGATTCTCGCCTTCTGAATTTTCTCGAATTGTTTCCCTATCACTGTCGTGAGATTCACGGTTCTGTAGGTCCCTGGCTTATCTCTACAACCTTTTGTAAACAGTCGGACCACATTAGCTGTTCTCCAAACCTCTGGCATCTCTCCCGATCCCAGAAAGCAATAAAAAATTTAGGTCAAATGCCCTTCCCTGTGGTATTATCAGGTATTGCGGTACCCAAGAGGCTGATGACCATTGGTTAAACCTAGGAGTTTACCATTGGCTGTTGATACATAGCTCCGCCCTCACAGGCGGAGTATAAGAACCGGTGCCGTCCCAGCAGCCTTCACTTTCTGTACCGAAGCTGCTGGGGAACAAGTTCTAGTCGATTAAAGCCTTCAGTTATGAAATCACTTCGTCTTGAGTGTAATTGATCGTGCATCAATTTAATCGACTAGACTTAAGCTGGAAGGATGGATCTCCGAATCAAACCGGAGTGCCTACAACTCAGCCCCCACGCGGAGAACTCGGCTGCAATATTTAAACACTGGCTGGCGTGCTTTAAAGGCTACCTCGAGATGGCCGGAGGCACCCCCTCAGAAGGACAGAAAATGCATCTCCTGCGCTCAAGGGTCAGCCCTGGGATCTACGCCCTTATCGAGGAGGCGGAGGACTATGATGCCGCGATCGAACTGTTAAAAGGACATTATATCCGCCCTGTAAATCAGGTCTACGCACGTCACCTGCTTGCAACTAGACGGCAAAGCTCCAGGGAATCGTTGTAGGATTTCTACCGGACGCTACTGGTGCTGGGCTGAAACTGTGGCTGCCCGCAAGTTTCGGTAAGCGAGCACACGGAACTTTTAATCAGGGATGCTCTCGTAGCAGGCATGAGCTCCTCAGTGATCCGCCAAAGACACCTAGAAAAGGACACACTGGGACTTAGAGAGCACGGGCCCTGGCAGCGTCCATGGACGTAGCCTCCCGAAACGCGCAGTCCTAGCGCCCGACTGCGCGGCGGCCCCCTGGGCTGCGTGGCACCCTGCAGCGGCAGCCCCACAGATCTTCCCCCTGACCCTGCAGGCATGCGCGGCGAGACGGCCCGCTAACGCCGCCGGGCCCTGCTGTTTCTTCTACGGGCAGGCGAATCATCCCCGCCCGCACTGCACGGCCCGCACCGCCATCTGCAAAGGGTGCGGCAAGAAGGGCCACTTTGTGGGGGTCTGCCAGGCCCGCGCCGTGGCCGTGGTCTCCAGCGACTCCGGACCGCCGTGGCAACACCCCCCCCCCTTCAGGCCCCGACCATCCAGCGCTCACCGCCACCCCCCCTATCCTAGAGCCACGTGCGACCCATGGGCGCGGCCATCTTGCCCCCCGGACACCACGCTGGACGGGTGGGCGCCACCATTTTGTCCATCCCCGCCGCCATCTTGTCCATCCCTGGCCACCATGTGTGACCCATGGATGACGCCATCTTGGATGGGGCCCCAGGCCCCCAGCACGGCCGACTACACGCTGCCCTATCAGAACTCGCAACTGCTTCATCTGGCCTCGGTGACACTGGACCAAAGTCGACCTCGGACACTCGCAACAGCAACAACGACGGTCTTCATCAACAGCCACGAGACGTCTTGCCTGATTGACTCTGGGAGCACGGAAAGCTTTGTTCACCCCAACAAGGTAAGGCGCTGTTCGCTTGTTACCCACCCTGTAAACCAAAGGATCTCCCTGGCCTCCGGGTCACACTCGGTGGAGATAAAGGGGTTCTGCCTAGCGAACCTCACTGTCTAAGGCAGGAGATTCAACAATTTCCGCCTTTATGTCCTGCCGCACCTCTGCGCGGCTACCCTCCTGGGGTTGGACTCCCAATGTAACTTGCAAAGCCTGACCTTTAAATTTGGCGGCCTTATACCCCCCCTTAAGGGTCGCGAAGCCGCAGACAGTAAGGTCGACACGTCTTACCTGTTTGCGAACCTCACCCCGGATTGCAAACCCATCGCCACCAGGAGCAGGCGGTACAGTGCCCAGGACCGGACCTTCATCAGGTCAGAGGTCCAAAGACTGCTGAGGGAAGGGGCCATCGAAGCGAGCAACAGTCCCTGGAGAGCTCAAGTAGTGGTGGTAAAGACCGGGGAGAAACATAGGATGGTCATTGACTACAGTCAGACCATCAACAGGTTTACGCAGCTGGACGCGTACCCTCTCCCCCGTGTAGCCGACTTAGTAAACAGGATCACGCAATACAAGGTCTTCTCCACGGTGGATCTCAAGTCCGCCTACCACCAGCTACCCCTCCGTAATAGTGACCGCAAGTACAGTGCCTTCGAAGCAGATGGGCGGCTCTATCAATTTTTAAGAGTTCCCTTTGGTGTCACTAATGGGGTCTCGGTCTTCCAGCGAGAGATGGACCGAATGGTTGACCGGTACGGCTTACGTGCAACATTCCCGTATCTGGATGTCACCATCTGCGGCCATGACCGGCAGGACCACGACACCAACCTCCGCAAATTTCTCCAGACCACGAAAATCCTTAACTTAACGTACAATAAAGATAAATGCGTATTTAGCACCGACCGTCTAGTCATTCTAGGCTACGTAGTGCGAAATGGAGTTATAGGCCCCGGCCCTGAGCGCATGCGCCCCCTTATGGAGTTCCCTCTCCCTCACTGCCCCAAGGCCCTGAAGCGCTGCCTCGGGTTTTTCAGTTATTACGCACAGTGGGTCCCCAACTACGCAGAGAAAGCCCGACCCCTAATCCAGTGCACAATCTTCCCCGTCGACGGAGGCCCGCCAGGCCATCGACGAGTCCCTCCCCTTCCAGGTTGAGAGCGATGCGTCCGACGTAGCTCTGGCGGCCACCCTCAACCAAGCGGGCAGGCCCGTGGCCTTCTTCTCCCGTACCCTCAATGCTTCCGAAATTCACCATTCCTCGGTCGAAAAATAGGCACAAGCCATAGTTGAAGCTGTGAGACATTGGCGGCATTACCTGGCCGGCAGGAGATTCACTCTCCTCACAGATCAACAGTCGGTTGCTTTCATGTTCGATAATGCACAGCGGGGCAAGATTAAAAACAAGATCTTGCGGTGGAGGATAGAACTCTCCACCTTCAACTACGAGATCTTGTGCCGTCCGGGGTAGCTAAACGAGCCTCCTGATGCCCTGTCCCGCGGCACTTGTGCCACTGTACAAGTGGACCGCTCCGAGCCCTCTGCCACCCGGGGGTCACTCGTTTCTTCCACTTCATCAAGACCTGCAACCTGCCCTACTCCATCGAGGTCAGGACAGTCACCAGGGACTGCGAAATCTGCGCGGAGTGCAAACCGCACTTCTACCGGTCAGAGAGGGCGCACCTGATAAAGGCTTCCCGTTCCTTTGAACGCCTCAGCATTGATTTCAAAGGCCCCCTCCCCTCCACCGACCGCAATACGTATTTCCTGAACGTCCCTTCCCCGGTTTCCATTCGCCATCCCTTGCCCAGACATGACTGCAACCCCTGTCATCAAGGCCCTCCAGGGTATCTTTACACTGTTCGATTTCCCCGCGTACATACACAGTGATAGGGGGTCCTCCTTTATGAGTGACGAACTGCGTCAATTCCTGCTCAGCAGGGGCATTGCCTCAAGCAGGACCAGTTACAACCCCCGGGGAAACGAACAGGTGGAGGGAGAACGGAACGGTCTGGAACTGTTCTACTGGCCCTATGGTCCAGGAATCTCCCAGTCTCCCGCTGGCAAGAAGTCCTCCCGGTGGCCCTCCACGCCATCCGGTCGCTGCTCTGTACAACTACCAATCAGACACCTCATGAACGCCTCCTTGTTTTCCCCAGGAAGTCCTCCTCCGGGACCTCGCTCCCAACCTGGCTAGCGACACCTGCTTCGGAAGCACAATGCTCGCACAAGTCGGACCCGTTGGTCGCGCCGCTCCTGCCGATGCCCACCCACCGTTTGCCCAAACAGCGCTGCCTAGGGGTGACGAAGCTGCCAGGGAGGCCAAAACCACGCTCCCGGAGTCGCAACCACCTGGAACCCCACCAGAATCACCACCAAAGCCCAGACGATCCAGAAGGACGACCAGGCCACCCGATCGACTGATTGCTTCGCTGTGACTTTAACCGTGAATGAACGCTTTGTAAATATTCTCGACAGCTCTGTAAAGAGGTATCACGGTACCTCCATATCTGATCATACCATGTTAAAGGCAACTGTTACCACTGGCCACCACCCCCGCCGGACTCGTTTTTAACAGGGGGTGAATGTGGTATTATCAGGCATTGCGGTACCCAAGAGGCTGACGACCATTGGCTAAACCTAGGAATTTACCATTGGCTGTTGATACGTAGCTCCGCCCTGACAGGCGGAGTATAAGAACCGGTGCCGTCCCAGCAGCCTTCACTTTCTGTACCGAAGCTGTTCAATAGCCTACCAATGTCCCCTGGCTCCACCGCAGATTTCCTTATTGGTCCCTAATGGGCCTTACTCTGCCCTGGTTATCCTCTCCCATTGATGTACTTGTATATCTTGGGATTTTCCCTATTTTTACCAGCCAGAGTTTCTCATATCCCCTCTTTGCTCTCCTAATTGCTTTCTTAAACTCCATCTTGTACTTTCTGTACACCACTAATGCCTCTGTTGATTTGCTGTCCTTGTGTAGCGCACAAAGACTCCGTGAGACGAAGAGAGTGAAGTCGATGAGGCTTTATTAAGCGTGTCTGTTCCCCCGCAGCTTGATAGTAAACTGGCCTGCGGGGGAAGACTCCGGCTTCTTATACTCCGCCTTCAGGGCGGAGCTAGAGGTCAACGGCCAACCAGGACCCGGGATCTGTCAGCCAATGACATTAGGGCTTCCAGTCCCACATGACACCCAATACATACTACCACATTCACCCCTTGTCAAAAATGAACCCGGCGGGGTGATGCTTCGTATGATGGTAAGGGTTTACAGGGCTGGTCCTGGGAGGAAAAAAAACATTCACAAGGCAATACAGTATTGTACAATTTTGTCCTGTTGCAACTATTTACAGAGGGTATGGGAAGAAAAGCAAAATGTTCTTGTGAAAAGTCCATATTTAGTTTTAGATCGACGCCACGAGTCGGTCGGGTGGTCTGGTCGTCCGTGTCGATCGCCTCGGCCCCGGTGGTGGTGGTGCTTGTACCGGTGTTGTCGCCTCCAGGAGCCTTACAGTTTCAGCTTGGGCTTTATTCTTGGTCGGTGCTGAGGGGAGGGGAACCGATCCTCCTGGGAAGGGGGCGGTCGCGGGGTGCGGTGGTGGCAGGAAGGGGGGCGGTTGGGTTGATGGTGTCGGGGGGGGGTGTGCGTGTTGCCGGCGGGCGCCAGATCCCGCAGGGAGACCGGGTCCTGTCGGCCGTCGGGGTACTCCACGTAGGCGTACTGGGGGTTCGCGTGGAGGAGGTGAACCCTTTCGACCAACGGGTCCGCCTTATGTGCCCGCACATGCTTTCGGAGCAGTATGGGTCCTGGGGCCGCCAGCCAGGTCGGCAGCGACGTTCCAGAGGAGGACCTCCTAGGGAAAACAAGGAGACGCTCATGAGGCGTTTGATTAGTGCTCGTACATAACGACCGAATGGAGTGAAGAGCGTCCGGGAGGACCTCCTGCCACCGTGAAACTGGGAGGTCCCTGGACCGTAGGGCCAGTAGGACGGTCTTCCAGACCGTGCCGTTCTCCCTCTCTACTTGCCCGTTCCCCCGGGGGTCGTAGCTGGTCGTCCTGCTTGAGGCTATGCCCTTGCTGAGCAGGAACTGGCGCAGCTCGTCACTCATGAAAGAGGACCCCCTGTCGCTGTGGACGTAAGCGGGGTAACCGAACAGTGTGAAGATGCTGTTCAGGGCTTTAATGACTGTGGCCGCGGTCATGTCAGAACAGGGAATGGCAAAAGGGAAGCGGGAGTACTCGTCCACCACATTAAGAAAATATGCGTTGCGGTCGGTGGAGGGGAGGGGCCCTTTGAAATCGAGACTGAGGCGTTCAAAGGGGCGGGAAGCCTTAATCAGGTGCGCTCCATCTGGCCTGAAAAAATGCGGCTTGCATTCCGCTCAGATGTGGCAGTCCCTTGTGACTGTACGGACCACCTCTAAAGAGTATGGGAGATTGCGGGACTTGATGAAGTGGTGAAACCGAGTGACCCCCGGGTGGCAGAGGTCCTCGTGGCGGGTTTGGAGGCGGTTAATTTGTGCGTTGGCACATGTGCCGCGGGATAGGGCATCGGACGGCTCGTTCAGCTTTCCGGGACGATACAAAATCTCATAGTTGAAGGTGGAGAGCTCGATCCTCCACCTTAAGATCTTGTCGTTTTTGATTTTGCCCCGCTGTGCATTATCGAACATGAAGGCTATCGACCGTTGGTCCGTGAGGAGAGTGAATCTCCTGCCGGCCAGGTAATGCCTCCAATGTCGCACAGCTTCCACTATGGCTTGGGCTTCCTTTTCTACTGAAGAGTGGCGGATTTCTGAGGCGTGGAGGGTCCGGGAGAAAAAGGCCACGGGTCTGCCCGCTTGGTTAAGGGTGGCCGCTAGAGCTACATCGGAGGCGTCGCTCTCGACCTGGAAGGGGAGGGACTCGTCGATGGCGCGCATCGTGGCCTTTGCGATATCCGCTTTGATGCGGCTGAAGGCCTGGCAAGTCTCTGTCGACAGAGGGAAGGTCGTGGTCTGTATTAGGGGGCGGGCCTTGTCTGCGTACTGGGGGACCCACTGGGCGTAGTATGAAAAGGACCCCAAGCAGCGTTTCAGGGCTTTTGGGTAGTGCGGGAGGGGGAATTCCATGAGTGCGCGCATACGTTCGGGGTCGGGGCCTATTATCCCATTGCGCACTACGTAGCCCAGAATGGCTAGCCGATTGGTACTAAAAACGCACTTGTCCTCGTTGTACGTGAGGTTCAAGGCTTTGGCGGTCTGGAGGAATTTTTGGAGGTTGGCGTCGTGGTCCTGCTGATCGTGGCCGCAGATGGTTACATTGTCGAGATACGGGAACGTGGCCCGCAACCCATGTTGATCAACCATTCGGTCCATCTCCCGTTGGAAGACCGAGACCCCGTTTGTGACGCCAAAAGGGACCCGTAGGAAATGGTATAATCGCCCGTCTGCCTCGAAGGCTGTGTACTTGCGGTCACTTGGGCGGATGGGGAGCTGATGGTAGGCGGACTTGAGGTCCACGGTGGAGAAGACTTTATATTGGGCAATCCGGTTGACCATGTCGGATATGCGGGGGAGAGGGTACGCGTCTAGTTGTGTGTACCTGTTGATGGTCTGGCTATAGTCAATGACCATCCTTTGTTTCTCCCCTGTCTTCACTACTACCACCTGCGCTCTCCAGGGACTATTGCTGGCCTGGATTATGCCCTCCTTTAGTAGCCGCTGGACTTCGGACCGAATGAAGGTCCGGTCCTGGGCGCTGTACCGTCTGCTCCTAGTGGCGACGGGTTTGCAATCCGTGGTGAGGTTCGCAAACAAGGACGGTGGTTGCACCTTGAGGGTTGCGAGGCCGCAGATAGTGAGTGGGGGTATGGGGCCGCCGAATTTGAATGTAAGGCTCTGTAGATTGCATTGGAAATCTAATCCCAGCAAGGTGGGGGCACAGAGTTGGGGAAGGACGTTTAGTTTGTAGTTTTTGAACTCCCTCCCCTGCACCGTTAGGGTAACTATGCAGAATCCCTGGATCTGTACGGAGTGGGATCCTGCAGCTAGGGAAATCTTTTGTGCGCAGGGATAGGTGGTCAAGGAACAGCGTCTTACCGTGTCGGGGTGTATAAAGCTCTCCGTGCTCCCGGAGTCCACTAGGCATGGCGTCTCGTGGCCGTTTATTAGCACCGTTGTCGTCGTCGTCTGGAGTGTCCGGGGCCGAGCTTGATCGAGCGTAATTGAAGCGAGCCGTGGTTGTAGTAGTGGAGTGGGGTCCGTTGTTGCCGTCCAAGATGGCGTCGGGATGGACAAAATGGCCGCCCCCATACATCGCACGTGGCTGGGGGGGTCACAAGATGGCGGCGGGGGTGGACAAAATGGCCACCCCCACGCGTCGTACAGGTCTGGGGCGGTCCAAGATGGCAGCGCCCCTCCCCTCGTGGTGGCCGGGACCCAAAATGGCGGCGTCTGCGGATCGCACATCGGCGCCCCTCCTCCCCTCGTGGTGGCCGGGACCCAAAATGGCGGCGTCTGCGGGTCGCACATGGTGTGCTGGGGGGGCTGTGGAGCGCTAGGACCGCGAGCGCTAGGACCGCGCGGAGCTCCCTCACCGGGGACAGCGGTGGTCGGGGCCCAAGTAGTGGCGCCGGCGGGTCAGGCGTGGGCCGCGGGGTGGGGGTTAGGGTGGCGTTAGGGACGCGCAAAACTCCCTCCTCTCCCTGGAGAGTGTTGGCCGGGACCCAAAGCGGTAGCGCCAGCGGCGGGTCATACATGGGCTGCGGGGAGGGGGGTTGGGGAGCGTAAGCGGCGTGCAGAGCTCCCAATTCTCCCGGGACCGCGGTGGTCGGGACCCAGAGTGGCTGCGCCTGCGGGTCGTACATAGCGTGCTGGGGGGGTTGGGGCGCGTAAACGGCTTGCAGGGCTCCCTGTGCTCCCGGGACAGCGGCGACCTAGCGGGACCGGCACACAACCGCATAATGGCCCTTTTTCCCGCAGCTTTTGCAGATAGCTGCGAGGGCCGGGCAGCGCTGTCGGGGGTGTTTCGCCTGGCCGCAGGAATAACAGCGGGCGCCCCCGGTGCGACTCGGCGTTTGGACCGCGCAAGCCTGTGGGGTGTCCGGGGAGGGGGGTGGTTTGCCGCAACGGGTACGTACGGGGCCCAATGGGTTGCCGCGCGGTCGGGGCCGTAGGCGCGGGTATTACGCGCGGCCACGTCTAGGGAGGCTGCTAGGGCCCGTGCCTCTGAGAGTCCTAGCGACTCTTTTTCTAGAAGTCTTTGGCGGATTTGGGAGGATTGCATACCTGCCACAAAAGCATCGCGCATTAACATGTCCGTGTGTTCGTTTGCGTTCACCGACGGGCAGCTGCAGGCTCGTCCCAAAATCAGCAGCGCGGCGTAGAATTCGTCCATCGATTCTCCGGGAGCTTGCCGTCTCGTCGCGAGCTGGTAGCGAGCGTAGATTTGGTTAACTGGGCGGACATAGAGACTTTTCAGTGCTGCGAACGCCGTCTGGAAATCCTCCGAGTCTTCGATGAGGGAGAAAATCTCCGTGCTCACCCTCGAGTGCAGGACCTGCAGTTTTTGGTCTTCTGAGACTCGGCCGGTGGTCGTTCTGAGGTAGGCCTCGAAGTAAGTCTGCCAGTGCTTGAAGGCTGCTGCCGCGTTCACTGCGTGGGGGCTGATCCTCAGGCATTCCGGAATGATCCTGAGCTCCATAGTCCTTTTTAGGCACGCTTAATAAATTGTAGCGCACAAAGACTCCGTGAGACGAATAGAGTGAAGTCGATGAGGCTTTATTAAGCGTGTCTGTTCCCCCGCAGCTCGATAGTAAACTGGCCTGCGGGGGAAGACTCCGGCTTCTTATACTCCGCCTTCAGGGCGGAGCTAGAGGTCAACGGCCAACCAGGACCCGGGATCTGTCAGCCAATGACATTAGGGCTTCCAGTCCCACATGACCCCCAATACATACTACCACACCTTGTGCTTGCTATAAGCCTCTCTTTTCCTTCTCATCGTATCCTGAATGTCTCTGGTCATCCATCCATGCTTCTCTGGGCTTGTTACTCCTGCCTGTTACCCTAGAAGTAGAGGCACAACAAATAGTTTTCTGAATGGGGGTGGGGTAAGAGGGGAGAGGAGAGAAAGAAAGAAAATAAATCCAGGCGAGGCTACTGCTCCTGATATTTATCCCATGGCAACTATTGGAACTGCATGTATGAATGCTGGAGAAATGTAGCAGCTGGCTCCTCAGACTTGGCACTCCACTGTGCAACCTGTTGATACTCACCAGCACTCAACTGATTAAAGGTCCCTTGGTAAAATAGCAGATAGTACTTTGTGTTGTGGAATGAAAGCAATATCTTCAAAAGGGAAAGAGGAAATTAAAACTAAAAATCAAATATAAATCTATCAAGAATATACCATCCTTTGTGTGTATCCTACAATTAAAAGTGGAAAGTCTATAAATTCACAGAGCTTCCCAATGACCAGTGTATTAAGTAATGTTAACAACCGCAATCCTGCAATCAAACAATGTATACCAAGATATCAGTTAATGTTGCCACGTATGATACAATAAGATCTTCATTATATGAGTGTAAAAGCAATAATTATTTTATTTCAAGAACAAGTTATGAAGCCTGAGTGTGACCCTCTAAAAATGCTCTAAAAGGAATGCCATCAGCAGACAAGCTTTGCTAGAAGACATAGTATATATTTAAAGTCATAATTTTTGAACAAGGTGCTGTTAGTAGCACTAACTTATCATCTATTTATAAATAGTTAAATGTGGAAAATGCTTATGTGAGTGAAGCTAGCATTACTGTGCACCATGTGCTGCCTGCTGAATGTCATTAATCCTGTACAGTTGCGTGGCTTCCAACAGCATTCCAAATATGCACATTTCAATCGTTTGGAGGAGGAAATGGCTGTATGCCATGCAATGTTACACACGATTAGAGTACAAATACATTTGATATAAGTCTTCTCTTGTTTGGTTTGTGTTGAATGTTTGTTGCCGGATCAGAAAGAATCCCCTTTCAAAGGATTATACATCAGAAAATAAAAACTGAAAAATAAAGGTAATTACCCTCAATGATTGTGTGAATCATTAACAGATAACTGTACCATAACAGAAATGAGTAGCAATACTCACACACAACCCATAGCATAATACACCATACACACTGGGAAAACCAGTTGACTGCAGCGCCCTCAAGTGACAGGGTCTCTGGTACAATAATAAAAGCTTGTTTTACCTCACTCTCAGTTTACTTTGTTTATGAAGATGTTTATCGGCAAATCACCACAGAACTCCATGTGCCATAACTGTAATCCATAGAGGTTACAGCACAGGCCTTTGACCTGTGTCAATATGGATTCTTCATGAGAACAATCCAAACTAACCTAATTTCCAACAGCATCCTCCCTGCATCTTCCTCAGTCCCAAATATTTATCCATGTTCCCTCTATAAGATTCACTGGTTTGTCTCAACAACTCCCTCAACAAAGCGTTCCACATTGCAACAACACTCAATGTAAAGGAATCTCTCCTAACTTCCGGTGGCAGCATGTAGGTGGAAGTCGCATGTTGGGTAGCTCCTGCTCAAGGCTCTGGTTTTTGGACTTTAATGCCCGGTTTCAGGGGCTGTTTTTGAACAAGCTGGTATAGGAAGGCATAAGTAAGGAAGGTAGGAATGTTTAAGATCAAATAAAGCCGCTGGGAAGAAGGGAGCGAGTGAAAGTTCGCCGTCGAGTGAATAGGTCAACCTGGTAGCAGGAAAGATGGCAGAGGCAGGGTTGCTGGGTGGGGCTACAGTTGGGTACCAATATATTGGGCTTTGGGTTATACACAAAAATCAAGGGCACCTACCGTTCCATCCCCCGACCGCACTTTGGAAAATCTCCCGGCGTACAAACAGAAACTTAATCCAGTTAAGAAGGTTGTGAGGTGCTGGTCCGAGGAAACAGAACAGCTCTTACGTGATTGCTTGGAGTCAGTGGACTGGTCCATATTTAAGAACTCAGCGACCAACCTAAACGTAAATGCCACCGTCAGACTTTATCAGCAAATGTGTGGACGACTGCTTGCCAAAGTAGTACGTACGTTCCCCAACCAGAAATCATGGCTTAATCGGGAGATTGACTTCCCTTCCTACTGAAGGCTAGGTCTGAGTTGTTCAAGTCATGCGACCCTGATCTATACAAGAAATCCAGGTAAGACGGCCGCAAAGTCATTCGGGATACCAAGAGACAACATCAAGACCAAGCTAGAGTCACAAATTAGCGTTACAGACTCTTGGCTGTTGCGGCAAGGCCTAAATAACATCACGGGCTACAAAGCGAAGTAGAGCAGAACCCGTCCCTGATGAATTCAATGCATTCTATGCTCGGCTTGAGCAGGAAACCATCAAACTGCTGTTGTCTGCCCCAGCAGCCCCGGACACACCCATACCCATCATCACAGCTTCCAAAGTCAGATCGGCCTTCCTGTAAGTGAACAGAAGGCGACGGGTCCGGACGGGGTCCCTGGTCTTGCACTCAGAGCCTGCGCTGACCAGCTGGTGGATGAGTTCGTGGACATCTTCAACATCTCCCTACTTCCTTCCGAGGTCACCACCTGCTTCAGGAAGACCACCATCATACCGGTGCCAACCAACGTGCCTCAATGACTGCCATTGAATGGCCCTGACATCAATCGTAATGTGCTTTGAGAGGTTGGTCTTGAGGCACATCACCTCCATACTCCCAGAACACCTTGATCCACTGCAATTCACTTACCACCGCAACCGTCCACAGCAGACGCCATCTCCCCGGCCTCATCCTTAGAGCATCTCGACAACAAGGACTCCTACATCAGACTCCTATTTATTGACTACAACACCGCCTTCAACACCATAATCCCAGCCAAGCCCATATCAAAGCACCAAAACCTAGACTTGGCTCCTCACTCTTCAAAAGGATCCTCGACTTTCTGACCCATAGACCACAATCATAAGAATAATCAACAACACCTCCTCCACGATAGTCCTCAATACTGGGATCCTGCAAGGCAGCGTACTTCACCCCATACTATACTCCCTGCACACACATGACTGCGTGGCAAAATTTGGCTCCAACTCCATCTACAAGTTTGCTGACGACACAACCATAATGGGTCGGATCTCAAAGAATGACGAGTCAGAACACAGGAGGGAGATAGAATACAGGAGGGAGATAGAGGACGTCTTGACAAATAAATGAAAAGGATGGGAATAGAGGAATACGGACCCCAGAGTGTAGGTTTTAGGTTAGAAGGGCAGCAAGGTCGGTGCAGGCTTGAAGGGTCAAAGGGCCTGTCCCTGTGCTGTACCTTTCTTTGTTCTGGTTCTGCACTTCTAGGAATTCTATGTTTTTTTCAATAAACAAACCCATGACATTGCTGTCAAGAACCCCAATACTCAACATATACTACTTCTTACTGTGATTCCTAACAACATTTTGGTATTCAAATGGCATGCAAAACCAAACTGTTATATAATTCTTCTTTAGTTTATGAAAAACCTGAGAATTTATATTAACTTGTAACTTCCTCTTCTCCTTCATTCTTGAATTCAACAATATAAACATCCATTTATGGCACTGTATACAAAATTAATGTTCAGTTTGCGCTACATATTTCTGCTCAGGTGATCGTACCCAACATTTATGTCATCAATTTCCTCTTCCTGATCAGTTACTGTTCTGGGCGCTGACCGTTTCCTCCCGAGCTGCATCGTGGCCTCTTCTATAAATGCAAAAAATTCCATGAAGAAGTCAACTTACACTCTAAAACTAGTTGATGAAATCGCAAGATGACATTATTTTAATTGAAATATCGGATATATAAACAAAGAAAGATTAAACCTAGAATTGAAATATTCCATAGCATCTCTATAGTGCAGAAGGAAGCCATTCGGCCCATAGTGTCCACACCGACCCAACGAAGGAGTACCAAGAGTACGGGCAGCACGGTAGCATTGTGGATAGCACAATTGCTTCACAGCTCCAGGGTCCCAGGTTCGATTCCGGCTTGGGTCACTGTCTGTGCGGAGTCTACACATCCTCCCCGTGTGTGCGTGGGTTTCCTCCGGGTGCTCCGGTTTCCTCCCACAGTCCAAAGATGTGCAGGTTAGGTGGATTGGCCATGATAAATTGCCCTTAGTGTCCAAAATTGCCCTTAGTGTTGGGTGAGGTTACTGGGTTACGGGGATAGGGTGGAGGTGTTGACCTTGCTCTTTCCAAGAGCCGGTGCAGACTCGATGGGCCGAATGGCCTCCTTCTGCACTGTAAATTCTATGATACCCCACCTTATCTCTGTAACCCTACCTAGCCTGGACATCTTTGGACACTAAGGGGTGGTTCAGCATGGCCAACCCACCTAATCAGCACATCTTTGAACTGTGGGAAGAAACTGGAGCACCTGGAGGAAACTCATATAGACACAGGGAGAACGTGCAAGCTCCACACGACAGTCATCCAAGGCTAGAATCGAACAAGTGGTTAATGAGATAGCATGAGGGGGTTACCTTGGGTGAAGTACTCTTTCAGAGGGTCGGTGCAGACTCGATGGGCCAAATGGCTTCCTTCTGCACTGTAGGGATTCTCTGTTCTATGTTAGCGATAGGGGCTAGGGTGCAAAGCTTGTACATATCACAATGAGCACCTGTTCACCGACATTCCGAACTGCCTTGGTCCACTGCCTGAAGGGTGTGGGAGGTTGGGCTGGACCGGGAGCAGAGGATGTCCGGGCCACTGATGTGGGGCATGGGCATTGGAGGTGGGCAGGGGCCAGTGCCCCCAGTGCAATCGGGAGTTACCCCCAGGGTCGCCCTCGGAGGCACAGAGGACAGAGCCAGATATGTGCGGGTGCCAAATGGTAGGGCCTATCCAGTGAATTACCCACCAGCACACACTACCCTGATACCCGCTCCGCATCCTCCTCGTTGGACGAGGCCTGGCATTCATCTTCTTCCTCCAGCATTTCACCCGTCTGCTGCTCAATGTTGTGGAGGACGCAGCAGGCCATCATGATGTGGGAAACCCTCTTAGGGCTATACTGGAGGCCACCACCAGAGCGGTCCAGGCACCTGAACCACATCTTGAATACGCCAATGCAATGTCCAATTATGCTCCTGGTCACTGCATGGACATCGTTGCCGGAGCTTTCCACGTTGGTTTGTGGCCTCTGGGTATACATCATCAGCCACGATTGCAGTGGATAACCCGTCGCCCAGAATCCAACCCCTCACCCGGCGTGCGCCTCGAACGTGTCGGGTACCGTGGAGTGCGCCAAGATGAATGCATCGTGCACGCTGTCCGAGTATCGGGGGCAGACATGCATGATGTACAGCTTGTGGTTACACACCAATTCCACGTTCATGGATTCTCACTTGCGATTGGTGGAGCCATTCAGAACCTTCCTGAAGAAAGGTGGTCTTGTGAAAAGCTCCATTTTGTTCTGAGTTCTGTGAAGAGATCCAAGAATGAGGCAGTTTTGGGAATAGTTACATTAGCAGACCATTGTTCCATTCTTATCATTAAATATTGATGTTTTTTCCAATTATAAATAACGTTTTTTAAATGTTTCTCTTATAAATTTGATGCCTGTACCTCATTGGAGCAGACGAGGACCATAATCTCGACAGGTGGAAAAGATTTATTTGTTATTCACTTACGTTGTGACTCCGGATCGAGGCGGGGGCTGGAACTGACCCCACGCTTGCCCAGGGCACCGTAACAACCTCCGGTATGGTGTGGATGCACCTGTGCATTGAGGTCTCAGAGATCCCCAACAGGTCCCCACTCACAGCCTGGAAGGACCCGTGGCGTAGAGGTTCAGGGTGACCGTCACCTTGACAGCCACCTGGAGCAGGTGTTCAACCCCATACCCCCGTGGTTCCAGGTATGCCATGATGCAGCAGATATGCCGCACAGTCTCCCTGGTCAGCCAGAGTCTTCGACGACGCACCCAGTCCAGCAGTTCCTCGATTGACAAGCACAGCCGGTCCACAGGGAGCCTGATGCGTCGCCGCCTTCCTATCTCCTCAGTCCGTTGGGCGGCCGGCTCTCCGTCGTCACCGGCTGGCTCCTGTTCCTCTGGGGCAGGCTCCTGTTCTGCAGGGTCCTCCCTGAGCAGCTCCTGCTCTTATGGCCTCATAGCGTCCGCCAGGGCTGCGACCGCTCGGCAGATGCAAACCACTCCTGGTTGGATTGGAAAATCTGTTCTCTGCAGGGGATAAGGGCAGACATGTTAGCATGGTGAATATTCCCATGCCCAACCAGGTCCGCTGGGCTACACGGTCGCCCCGGCCTGCAATGCAGCCCCTGCCCCATTAAGTCGGGGGAGGACCATCCCCCATTCCAACCCCTACCCCCAGCAGTTCCTCGACGCTTTGCCCTCCACATCGCACCGCAGGCCCCATCCGTGCCTGGCACTAGGGAGGAACTTCAGACTCCGGCACCTGTCCCTGCTGGCAGGGATACCGATGGCTGGCGTAACCTATGCCAGCAGTACGCTCTCCAGCTCTGCCCTGCGCCCTGCTGTGGGCGTCCTCTTTAGGTGCCCCAGCGACAGCGTAGCACCCTGTTGGGGGCGGGCTGCGCAACCACAGGCCCTGACATATGACCCTCAGCCAGCAACAGGGCTAGCAGTCCACGGTTATGCATTTGGGACCAGGTCTTACCTGCTCTCTCACCCTCATAGCCATGGCATCTGTTTACCAATTTTATCACAAGCAAACCACGCCGTTGGCACATCCGCCTGGCGGAGGCGGAGCATGGCAGGAGGCCCGGAGAATGCTGGGTCGGGCCCGTTAATGATATGCCAATGGCCTTTACTGTATAATTTGCATGCCCACGCCAGCATGAGGCGCAGAACGCATCCATGCCGCTGTCGAGACACCTGAGCACGACTTTCCGCTGGGCGCCTGGCGCCAGCCTCGATTTTCGGCTTACGCCCAATCACATTCCTTAAATAAGGGAAACAAAATTGCTCACTGTGCTCCAGATGTGGTGTCACCAGTACCTTGTACAGTTGCAGAAGGGGGCCATTCAGCCCATCGTCTGCACCGGCTCCCAAAAGAGCTATCGAGCTAGTCCCAGTCTCCAGCGCTGTCTCAGTAGCCCTCTAAATTCATCATTTTCAAATATGTATCCAGCTCTCTTTTGAAACCTCAGATGGAATCCGCCTCCACCACTCTCCCAGGCATTGCTTTCCAAATCCGAACATCTCTCATCTCACTTCCAGCTGTCTTGCTGACTATCTTAAAATTGTGACCCCTAGTCACTGACACACCAACTAGTGGAAACAGAATATATTTCTGTACTGTCAAAATTATTCATAATTTTGAACACCTCAATAAGGTCACCACAGAATCTTCTCGATTCCAAGGAGAGGAAGCTCAATTTTTCCAATCTATCCTTGTATCTAAAATTCCGCAGTCATGGTGTCAATCTAGTAAATCTCCTCTGCACTCTCTCTAGAGCTTTACCACCTTCGTTAAATAAGGTGCCTAGAACTGAACACAATACTCCAAAAATGTGGTCTGACCAATGGTTTGTAGAGGTGTAGCATTACTTCCTTGCTTTTATACTCAGTGCCTCTATTTATAAATCCAAGGATCCTATAAGCGTTCTTAATAACTGTTTCAACTTGCCTAGTCACCTTCAGAGAATGATGCACTGACCCCAAAGTCCTTCTGCTCCTGTACTTCCCTCAAAGATGTACCATTAAGCCTATATTGTCTCCTCATGTTTCTTCTATCAAAATGCATCCACTTAAGCCCAATCTCCTTACAATTAAAAGGAGCGACCCCCTATCCAACGGTCTCCCGTGATCTAACAGCCTCCCCGGCGAGTGGTCACACGGGCACCAATTACTACTCCTTTTCAAAAAACTTGAAGCTGGCGGAAGGGCTGCTGCATGGACGAGGTGGTGAGTAGCCATCTTCGCTCACAGGCATAGAAACCAGGAGCACGGAGGTCGCTGCCCTGGTGCTCGGAGAGGAGTTGGGGAGCCAACGGGGGGGCAAGCCTCAGTCGGTGTGGGTACACTGCGAGAGGCAACACCACAGACGTTGGGGCCAAAATCCGAACACCCAGGAGCTGGGCTCCAGCACCAGGAATATTTATGTATTTATTTGTAATCTTTATATGGTCACAAGTAGGCTTACGTTAACACTGTAATGAAGTTACTGTGAAAAGCCCCTAGTCGCCACACACCGGCGCCTGTTCGGGTACACAGAGGGAGAATTCAGAATACTCAAGTCACCTAACAGCACGTCTTTCAGAACTTGTGGGAAGAAACCGGAGCACCCGGAGGAAATCCTCGCAGAGGGAGAACGTGCAGACTCCGTACAGACAGTAACCCAAGCCTGGAATTGAACCTGGGACCCTGGAGCTGTGAAGCAACAGTGCTACCCACTGTGCAACCGTGTTGAACAACGTATGTCAGGCACCCTTGTATAACTGCAATTTTGGTGTTCTTTCTTTGCAAGCACCTCTTGATCTCATTGGCCATATGGTATCTGAACAAGCCCCATACTAATAAGTTATGTTATTTATGTAGGTCTCCAGGATGCCTACTCCACACATTATTAATCCATAACTTCGCTCCCATCCTCATTCATCCAACCATTGTTATGGATACGTGAAAAAATTCCTACAGGGAGCTTTATGTTTGAAAATTACCATAGGCTTCAATTTAGTTTCATCAGCCACGTAGGCCAGCACCACCGCAAATCTTGCCTTCTCATGCCCAGTGAACTATTTTGGAACTTTTCCAGTCCTCAATTTAGCTGCTAGGCACATCAAAATTCACGGATCATAGAATCATACAGTAAAAGAGGCCCTTCGGCCCATCAAGCCTGCACAACAAAAGAAAACTACTCTAATCTTAGCACTTCCCATAGCCTTGAATGTTATGACAAGTGCTTTGAGGCTTTCTGCCTCAACTGCACTCTCAGGCAGTGCATTCCAGATTCCTACCACCTGCTGGGTGAAAAAACGTTTCCTCAAATCTCCTCTAAACATCCTGGATTCCACTTTCAGATTATGCCCCCTTATTATTGACCCTTCAACTAAGGGGAGCAACTGCTTTCTATCCATAAGACCATAAGACATAAGAAGCAGAATTTGGCCACTCGGCCCATCGAGTCTGCTCCGCCATTCAATCATGGCTGATATTTTTCTCACCCCCATTCTCCTGCCTTCTCCCCATAACCCTGATCTCCTTATTAATCAAGAACCTATCTATCTCTGTCTTAAAGACACTCAATGATTTGGCCTCCACAGCCTTCTGCGGCAAAGAGTCCACAGATTCACCACCCTCTGAATCAAGAAATTCCTCCTCATCTCTGTTTCAAAGGATCGTCCCTTTAGTCTGAGATTGTGTCCTCTGGTTCTAGTTTTTCCTACGCGAAAACATCCTCTCCACGTCCACTCTAACCAGGCCTCGCAGTATCCTGTAAGTTTCAATAAGATCCCCCCCTCATCCTTCTAAACTCCAACGAGTACAGACCCAGAGTCCGCAACCGTTTCTCATACAAGCTGATCATTCCAGGGATCATTCTTGTTAAATTCCTCTGGACCCTTTCCAAGGCCAGCATATCTTTCCTTAGATCCAGGGCCCAAAACTGCTCACAATACCCCAAATGGGGTCTAACCAGTGCCTTATATAGCCTCAGAAGTAATAATAATAACAATAATAATAATAATTGCTTATCAAGTAGGCTTCAATGAAGTTACTGTGAAAAGCCCCTAGTCGCCACATTCCGGCGCCTGTTCGGGGAGGCCGGTATGGGAATTGAACCTGCACTGCTGGTCTTGTTCTGCGTTACAAGCCAGCTGTTTAGCCCACTGTGCTAAACCAGCCTGAATTCTAGCCTCTTGACACAAATGCTAACATTGCATTTGCCTTCCTAACTGCCAGCTGAACCTGCATGTTAACCTCAAGAGAATCGTGAACAAAGACTCCCAAAGTCCCTTTGTGCTTCTGATTTCCTAACCATTTCCCCATTTAGAAAATAGTCTATGCCTAAATTCCTCTTTCCAAAGTGCATAACCTCACACTTTTCCACATTCTATTTCATCTGCCACTTCATTGTCCACTCTACTAGCCTGTCCAAATCCTTCTGCAGCCCCCTTGCTTCCTCAATACTACCTGTCCCTCTATAGATCTTTGTATCATCTGTAAACATAGGAACAGTGCCTTCAGTTCCTTCTTCCAGATCATTAATGTATATTGTGAAAAGTTGTGGTCCTAGAACAGACCCGAGGCACATCACTAGTCACGTGCTGTTAGGTAATTTGGACACTCTGAATTCTCCCTGTGTACCAGAATGTGGCGACTAGGGGCTTTTCACAGTAACGTCATTGCAGTGTTAATGTAATCCTACTTGTGTCAATAAAGATTATTATTGTTATTAGTCATCTGCTGCCATACTGAAAAAGACACTTTATCCCCACTCTCTGCCTTCTGTCAGCCAATCCTCTATCCATGCCAGGATCTTACCCTTAACACCATGGCTTCTTAACTTATTTAACAGTCGACTTCCGGGTGCGGCGATGACCAGCTAAGTCGCACGTTTCGGCAGCTCCCGGTGGAACGGACTTTTGGGCTCTTAATAAGAGCCCCAACGGCAATTTTAACGGCTAGAAGCACTGTGTGGTAAACCAGAAGGGAATCCCCCCTGGAAACGGATGGAAAAAGGAGAGGGAAGTGGCCAGATTGCAGTGGATCCTTTGGAGCAGCGGCAAGGAAGGCAAGCAAGAACCAAGAAGGCGACGGAAGGTGGCAGTTTAACATGGGGCCCTGAACAACAAGAGTTTTTGAAATGTTGCGTGGAAGAACTTAAAAAGGAAATGAAGAAGGAGCTGTTGGCCCCGATATTACAGGCAATCGAAGGGCAGTAAAGGATGAGCAAAAGACCCAGGAGCGGGAGCTTCGGGCCGTGAAGGCAAAGGCTGCCGAGAACGAGGACGATATACAGGGCCTGGTGGTGAAGACGGAGATGCACGAGGCACACCATAAACGATGTGTGGAAAGACTGGAGGTGCTGGAGAATAACGCGAGGAGGAATAATTTAAGGATTCTTGGTCTTCCTGAAGGTGCAGAAGGAGCAGACGTCGGGGCATATGTGAGCACGATGCTGCACTCGTTAATGGGAGCGGAGGCCCCGGCGGGTCCGCTGGAGGTGGAGGGAGCATACCGAGTGATGGCGCGAGGACCGAGAGCAGGAGAAATTCCTAGAGCCATAGTGGTGAGATTCCTCCGTTTTAAGGACAGAGAGATGGTCCTTAGATGGGCAAAGAAAACTCGGAGCAGTAAGTGGGAGAACGCGGTGATCCGCGTATATCAAGACTGGAGTGCGGAGGTGGCGAGAAGGAGGGCGAGCTTTAATCGGGCCAAGGCGGTGCTTCACAAAAAGATGATAACATTTGGAATGCTGCAACCGGTAAGACTGTGGGTCACATATCAAGGGAGGCACCACTACTTTGAGATGGCGGATGAGGCGTGGACGTTTATTGTGGAAGAAAAACTGGAATAAGCGGGTTATTAAAAAAGAACGTTTGAAACAAAGTGGTGGGGCGAGTATGGGGGGCGAAGAGGGGGGAAAAAGGGGGGGAAAGATGAGTTTTATGTTATTAATCCTGCGATGCGGTAACTTTTCTCTCTTCCACAGGTGGTGGTGGAGGGAGGAAGGGAGGTGGAGGAGATGGGGCGTTGGCCATGGGGGGGCGGGGCCAAAAGGGAAGCGCGGGCATTGTTCCCGCGCTATGATAATCATGGCGGGAATAGGGAAGCAGGAAGGAGGGGGCGTTGCACGGTGCGAGCCGAGGTCACGGGGGGAAGCCGACGTCGGCCAGAGTTTGCTGACTTCTGGGAGCAACATGGGGGGTGTAACTACGCTAGTGGGGGATCTAGCGGGGGGGGGGTGGGAGGGGGGAGTTACTGGGTTGCTGCTGCTGGGGAGGGGGGAGCCGGAATGGGGTGGGGTGGGCACCGCCTGGGGGACACACAGCTGCGTGGGAACCGGGTGAGGAGCTGGAAAAAGGGGATGGCTAATCGACAAGGGGGGGGGGTAAAAAGCCCCCCAACCCGGTTGATCACGTGGAATGTGAGAGGGCTGAACGGGCCGATAAAGAGGGCACGAGTACTCGCACACCTTAAGAAACTTAAGGCAGACGTGGTTATGTTACAAGAGACGCACTTGAAACTTATAGACCAGGTTAGACTACGCAAAGGATGAGTGGGGCAGGTGTTTCATTCGGGGCTAGATACGAAAAACAGGGGGGTGGCTATACTAGTGGGGAAGCGGGTTATGTTTGAGGCAAAGACCATAGTGGCGGATAGCGGGGGCAGATACGTGATGGTGAGTGGCAAATTACAGGGGGAGGCGGTGGTCTTGGTAAACGTATATGCCCCGAACTGGGATGATGCCAATTTTATGAGGCATCCCGGACCTAGAGGTGGGAAAGTTGGTAATGGGGGGAGATTTTAATACGGTGCTGGAGCCAGGGCTGGACAGGTCGAGATCCAGGACTGGAAGGAGGCCGGCTGCAGCCAAGGTGCTTAAAGATTTTATGGAGCAGATGGGAGGAGTAGACCCGTGGAGATTTAGTAGACCTAGGAGTAAGGAGTTTTTGTTTTTCTCCTATGTCCACAAAGTTTATTCGCGAATAGACTTTTTTGTCTTGGGAAGGGAGTTGATCCCGAAGGTGAGGGGGACGGAGTATACGGCTATAGCCATTTCGGATCACGCTCCACATTGGGTAGACTTGGAGATAGGGGAGGAAACAGAAGGGCGTCCACCCTGGAGAATGGACATGGGACTAATGGCAGATGAAGGGGTGTGTCTAAGGGTGAGGGGGTGCATTGAAAAATACTTGGAACTCAATGATAACGGGGAGGTCCAGTGGGAGTGGTCTGGGAGGCGCTGAAGGCAGTGGTTAGAGGGGAGCTGATATCAATAAGGGCACATAAAGGAAAGCAGGAGAGTAGGGAACGGGAGCGGTTGCTGCAAGAACTTCTGAGGGTGGACAGGCAATATGCGGAGGCACCGGAGGAGGGACTGTACAAAGAACAACAAAGAACAAAGAAATGTACAGCACAGGAACAGGCCCTTCGGCCCTCCAAGCCCGTGCCGACCATACTGCCCGACTAAACTACAATCTTCTACACTTCCTGGGTCCGTATCCTTCTATTCCCATCCTATTCATATATTTGTCAAGATGCCCCTTAAATGTCCCTATCGTCCCTGCTTCCACTACCTGCTCCGGTAGTGAGTTCCAGGCACCCACTACCCTCTGCGTAAAAAACTTGCCTCGTACATCTACTCTAAACCTTGCCCCTCGCACCTTAAACCTATGCCCCCTAGTAATTGACCCCTCTACCCTTGGAAAAAGCCTCTGTCTATCCACTCTGTCTATGCCCCTCATAATTTTGTAGACCTCTATCAGGTCACCCCTCAACCTCCGTCGTTCCAGTGAGAACAAACCGAGTTTACTCAACCGCTCCTCATAGCTAATGCCCTCTATACCAAGCAACGTCCTGGTAAATCTCTTCTGCACCCTCTCTAAAGCCTCCACATCCTTCTGGTAGTGTGGCGGCCAGAATTGAACACTATACTCCAAGTGTGGCCGAACTAAGGTTCTATACAGCTGCAACATGACTTGCCAATTCTTATACTCAATGCCCCGGCCAATGAAGGCAAGCATGCCGTATGCCTTCTTGACTACCTTCTCCACCCGTGTTGCCCCTTTCAGTGATCTGTGGACCTGTACACCTGGATCTCTCTGACTTTCAATACTCTTGAGGGATCGACCATTCACTCTATATTCCCGACCTGCATTCTACCTTCCAAAATGCATTACCTCACATTTGTCCGGATTAAACTCCATCTGCCATCTCTCCGCCCAAGTCTCCAAATGATCTAAATCCTGCTGTATCCTGACAATCCTCATCGCTATCCGCAATTTCACCAACCTTTGTGTCGTCTGCAAACTTACTAATCAGACCAGTTACATTTTCCTCCAAATCATTTATATATTCTACAAACAGCAAAGGTCCCAGCACTGATCCCTGCGGAACACCACTAGTCACAGCCCTCCAATCAGAAAAGCACCCTTCCATTGCTACTCCCTGCCTTCTATGACCTAGCCAGTTCTGTATCCATCTTGCCAGCTCACCTCTGATCCCGTGTGACTTCACCTTTTGTAATAGTCTACCATGAGGGACCTTGTCAAAGGCCTTACTGAAGTCCATATAGACAAAATCCACTGCCCTACCTGCATCAATCATCTTTGTGACATCTTCGAAAAATTCTGTCAAGTTACTGAGACACGACCTCCCCTTCACAAAACCATGCTGCCTCTCGCTAATACGTCCATATGCTTCCAAATGGGAGTAGATCCTGTCTCGAAGAATTCTCTCCAGTAATTTCCCTACCACTGATGTAAGGCTCACCGGCCTGTAGTTCCCTGGATTATCCTTGCTACCCTTCTTAAACAAAGGAACAACATTGGCTATTCTCCAGTCCTCCGGGACATCACCTGAAGACAGTGAGGATCCAAAGATTTCTGTCAAGGCCTCAGCAATTTCCTCTCTAGCCTCCTGCAGTATTCTGGGGTAGATCCCACCAGGCCCTGGGTACTTACCTCCCTTAATATTTTTCAAGACGCCCAACACCTCATATTTTTGGATCTCAATGTGACCCAGGCTATCTACACACCCTTCTCCAGACTCAACATCCACCAATTCCTTCTCTTTGGTGAATACTGATGCAAAGTATTCGTTTAGTACCGCGCCCATTTCCTCAGGCTCCACACATAAATTCCCTTGCCTATCCTTAAGTGGGCCAACCCTTTCCCTGGCTACCCTCTTGCTTTTTATGTACGTGTTAAAGGCCTTGGGATTTTCCTTAACCCTATTTGCCAATGACTGTGTATATTCACTCTGTCCATGTCCCTCATATTCTTCTACACCTCAATCAGGTCCCCTCTCAGTGACCAGAGGGGGAGGGGTGTGCACCGGGGAGGGGGCCAGCGCCCAGTCCAGGTAACATTACATGCGGATGTCTGGGGTACAGGGTCTGGAGTCAGGTAATCAGGAACCCCTACTGCAGCCAGGGATGCGTGGGCTGGGCCTGCCAGATGGGGGGGGTGGGAGCAATGGGGGGACTGGAAGGTCCTGGGGTGGAAGACACCGCTGATAGTCAGTCTCACGCCCTCTCCAGTGCTTTATAGATATTGCACAGGGTGGACGATATCTTGGACCCCGCGGAACTTGCTCTGGTGGTGCTGCTGGCAGGCAAGGCGGCCAGGTGCTGGAGAAGTCGGCGGCAGCAACGTCGACAGAGACTCAAGGCAGCGGCCCATCTGTAGGGCCCCATCACACCCTGAGGACCCGACCGCCCATCAGGCCAGGGAGGGACCCAGAGGGGGAGGCCAGGGAGGGACCCAGAGGGAGAGGCCCGTGAGGGGTCACTGGTCTTTTGAACAGATGACGAACAGCGTGTGCCGCAGGAGGCTCTGCCTCAACAAGGGGACAATGCACTTGACAGCACGTGGGGGAAAAGGATAGCCGTTCCCAGTGACAGTCAAAGTCACTGCAGCCCTGAACTTCTACACCTCAGGATCATTCCAGGCCTCGAGCGGGGAATTGTGTGGTATCTCACAAGCTACAGCTCACAGGTGCATCTGGAAAGTCACGGATGCCCTGTTTGCCTGGGAGAAAACTATATAAACTTTGACATGGGCCAAGTCCAACAAGGTGCCTGGGCAGCAAGATTCTCCACCATTGACGGGATGCCCCAGGTTCAGGGGCTAATAGATAGCACGCATGTCGCCTTGCGCCACCGGGGCATCTGGGAGTTCCCTACATCAAGGAAGGGGTTCCACTCTCATAACATCCAGCTCATGTGAGACCACCACATGAAGATCATGTATGTGTGTGCACGCTTCCGAGAGAGTGCGCACGCCAGCTACATCCGGGGGCAGTCAGATATCCCCGGCCTCTTCAAGGACTACCCCAGGATGGCTGGTTGGTTCATGGGGGGATAAGGGGTGCCTGCTGAGGACCTGGCTAATGATGCCAGTACGGAGGCCGTGACCAATGCGGAGATCCGATACACTGAGGCCCATGCGGCCACCCGGTCTGTCATTGAGCAGTCCATCGGACTCCTCAAAATGCAGTTCCGATGCCTCGACCGCTCTGGTGGTGCACTTCAGTACATCCCCTGGAGGGTCGCCCTCTTTGTGGTAGTCTGCTGTGCTTTCCACAACCTGGAACAGCAATGGGGAGACTACTGGAGGTGGAGGGGACTAAGATGTGGTAATCAGATGTCCCCGGTCTCTTCGAGGACCACCCCAGGATGGCCGGTTGGCTCTTGGAGGATGATAACTGCTGAGGACCTGACTACAGAGGTCATTGACCAATGCGGGGGTGTGGGAGGCGGAAGGCAGAGAGATGGGGGGCTCTAGCCTGTACTCCATCCTCCGGCTTTCCCTGCGGGTCACCCCAGGCTTATCCTCCAACCCCTCCTCGTCCTCCTCCTCCTCGGTGGCCACATATTCCCATCCCTCCACCTCCAGCATGTCGCCCTGTTGCTGTGCCAGGCTGTGGAGGGCACAGCAGTCCATCACAAAATGGGTGACCCTCTGGGTGGTGTATTATAGTACACTATCAGAGCGGTTGAGACATCGTAATTGCGTTTTGAGGAGTCCGATACACCGCTCAATGACAGACCGAGTGGGAGCATGGGCCTTGTTCATAGATTATCATAGATTATCATCGAATTTACAGTGCAGGAGGCCATTCGGCCCAACAAGTCTGCACCGGCTCTTGGAAAGAGCACCCTACCCAAGGTCAACACTTCTACCCTATCCCCATAACACAGTAACCCCACCCAACACTAAGGGCAATTTCTTTGGACACTAAGGGCAATTTATCATGGCCAATCCACCTAACCTGCACATCTTTGGTCTGTGGGAGGAAACCGGAGCACCCGGAGGAAACCCACGCACACACAGGGAGGATGTGCAGACTCCACACAGACAGTAACCCAAGCCGGAATCGAACCCGAGACCCTGGAGCTGTGAAGCAATTGTGCTATCCACAATGCTACCGTGCTGCTCCTTACTTGAGAGGGTACAGCTACTTCATGCCAACCCGCAGTACGCCTACGTAGCATACCCCGAGGGCCGCCAAGACACAGTCTCCCTCAGGGACCTGGCACCAGCTGGTTCCACACACACACACCCCCCTGCCCCGGCGCACCCCACCACAGCTCCTGCTCCGGGACAATCCGTCCTCCCCTTGCTCACACCCGGGGATGAAGAGGATTTCGCCACGCTCCCGGAGTCACCGAAGACCAAGCCGCCGCCGGAGTCACCACCAGCACTACGGCGCTCTCAACGACAGATCATGGCACCGGACCGCCTGAATTTGTAATATTATCTGTACTTTTAAAACACAACTTTCTGTATATAGTTCTCCACCACCCCCGCCGGACTCATTATTTTTAACAGGGGGTGAATGTGGTAGTCATCACTGATGTATATATTGTATATATAGGATGTTGATATAGGTGCTTTACGGTAAGGCCCCTGTACTACAGGTACGGGGGTAGATCCCTACCTGCTGGTTCCGCCCAGTAGGCGGAGTATAAATATGTGTACTCCCAGTATAGCAGCCATTTCGTCAGCTGCTGTAGGAGGCTGCACATCTCAGTGTAATAAAGCCTCGATTACATCCTACTCTCGTCTTTGTGTAATTGATCGTGCATCAGGTCCCAAAGTGGGCGATCCAAATTCAGGCAGATGTTGATGTGGGATAGATTTGAAGGTAGCATCCAGTCTTTATCAGTGGTTCATTCCTCATGAGAAATCGACAGGCCCAAGTGGCGGTTGGTTGGCCAGTCTTTGTTCTGTTGTAATATGGTGGATCCAAGGGGTTTGTTCCGACAGTTCTTGCTCCTCTTCTTCCACACTTTTGTTTTGGACTTGGAGAGGTATATTCCTCTTACTTTGATGCCCATGCGGGCTAGCGGTGGCAGTGTTGGAAGGTAGGACTTGGTGGCTCAGACAGGCAGACATCAATATTGTTTTCTTCTTCTGTCTTTCAGATTTTAAGCTATGGGTGTGATGTCAGTCTAAATTGTTGCCTGTATCCTGTTCGGGTGCAGACAGGTCATTAATCCGTGGAGGGAACCTGATGGGAATTTTGTCCCTGATTCATCCGGTCTTATTGTTCCTAACACTGTAATGACTGTTGTTTTGGGCTGTACCTTTGGCTTTTGCTTTTTTGGGGGAATTTGCATAAAAATTGAAAAATTCCAATAAACAGATGTTTAAAAAAAAAAAAAGAAATGGGGCAGGACGTCCAGACCAAGGGTCCTGACACCATTTTGAACAAGTCACAGAGGCTCCACGAAAATCCGGGGGCTGGATTCTCCAGTCGCCGACACCGAAATCACGTTCGGCGACGGGCTGGAGAATCCAAATTCCTGACAGGATCGGGAGCAGTGCCGTTTCCGCGATGCTCTGCCTCTTCCAAAGCAGCGTACTCTCCGAGCACGCCACGCATCCACGGCCTCAGGCCATTGCCTGTGGCCCACCCCTGATGCTTCGGCCCCGACTGGCCGAGTTCCCGACTGTATGGGACACGTGTGGTCTCACCCGTCGGGAACTCGGCGTGGCGGCTGCGGACTCAGTCCGTCTCCACAGTCGGGGGAGGGCCAATCCGTGGGCAGGGGTGGACATATTCGGGGCTGGGGGCATTGTGGTGGGGCAGTCCGGGGCGCGCAAGCCAGCCAAAGGGGGGGGGGGGACTATTTTGCTGGTCGGATCCGCGAGCAGGATCCGCATGAAGCACGGCGCAGCTGCTGCAGGCTGCCGCTGTGCACATGGCCGGCCATGGACCCGGCAATTCTCCATGCCATATAGGCAGCTAGAGCCAGGTGCTCTAGCTGCCATCCCGCTCGTCCCCAGCAAAACGGGGAATTGGTGGCTGTTTTGAGCCAGTTTTTCACCACTGTTCCCACGCCGACGTGGGGACTTGGGACGGGATTCTCCCCTACCCGGCAGGGCGGGGGGTCCCAGCCGGGATGGAGTGCCGTTAACCACTTCGGCGTCGGGCCACCCCAAAGGTGCGGATTTCTCCACACCTTTAGGGACCAAGCCCTCACCTTTAGGGGCTAGGCCCGCGCCGGAGTGGTTGCCATCCCGCCGGCTTGTGTGGAAGGCCTTTGGTGCCACGCCAGCCGGGGCCGAAGGGACTCCGGCAGCTGGCGGAAGTCCGAGCATGTGCGGGAGCGTCAGCGGCTGCTGACGCATCCCCGCGCATGCACGGGGGGGGGGGGTCACCTACGCGTCGGCCATCGCGGAGACCCACACAGCCGACACATAATAAAAGAGTGCCCCCACGGCACAGGCCCGCCGCGGATCGGTGGGCCCCGATCGCGGGCCAGGCCACTGTGGGAGCACCCCCCGGGGCCAGATCGCTCCCACCCCCCCCCCCACTCTCCCCGGAGCCCGCTCGCGCCGCCAGGTCCCGCCGGTAAATACCTGGTTCAATTCACGCCGTCGGGACCGGCATAGCAGCAACGGGACTTCGGCCCATCGCGGGCCGGAGAATTGCAAGTGAGGGGCCCGCCAACCGGCGCGGCGCGATTCATGCTGAATAGCCAGTGCCGGAGAATGTTGCGGCCTGCGGGGGCGGGATTCACGCCAGCCCCCGGCGATTCTCCGACCCGGCGGGGGGGTCGGAGAATCCCGCCCCCAGTCTTCAAATCGGAGAATCCAGCCCCAGTCTCTATAATCAACTTCATTTTTCACGGTCAAAATATGCAAACTCTCTCGCTGAAATTTTCAGCCAAAAGAAAAGGCCACTGAAATTCTGCTGCAACATCATTGCAACATCTTTCAGCAAAGCTTCCCCATTTGTACTGTCCTGAATTATCATAATGCAGATATTATTAACAGAAATTATATTAACCAATGGAAGGTCAGGGGTAAACTACCATCACATGCGGGGTTTTATTTGCTGAGTTTTGACTTTCATTCATAGACCAGGACCAAAAACAACTCCGGACTACATAGAATTCTATAATTACCTTTAACTAATTACTGTTCATTAATATGAAATTTCCTAACTCTAACTTTCAGCAATGTCCAGCCTACCTATGAGTACTCACCTGGAAAGACTGTCACAACATAAATTTATTCATATGTATAACATATATATATTGAACTACTGGTCATAACTGGAAACATAAGGAGAAAAAAAGTAAATAATCTAAGAGTAAACTCAATTTGAATTGGAATCTTAAATAACTTTAAAGATGTTAAATGTAAGTTTATGCTGTTACAGCTTAAAATATACACTTATCTCTTTCATTTGAAACTGGTTCATTCTGTATGGAACATAGAACAGTACAGCACAGAACAGGCTCTTCGGCCCTCGATGTTGTGCCGAGCATTGTCCGAAACCAAGATCAAGCTATCCCACTCCCTGTCATTCTGGTGTGCTCCATGTGCCTATCCAATAACCGCTTGAAAGTTCCTAAAGTGTCCGACTCCACTATCACAGCAGGCAGTCCATTCCACACCCTAACCACTCTCTGAGTAAAGAACCTACCTCGGACATCTCTCCTATATCTCCCACCCTGAATCGTATAGTTATGCCCCCTTGTAACAGCTACATCCACCCGAGGAAATAGTCTCTGAATGTCCACTCTAACTTCCCCCTTATTATCTTATAAACCTCTATTAAGTCGCCTCTCATCCTCCTCCGCTCCAAAGAGAAAAGCCCTAGCTCCCTCAACCTTTCCTCATAAGACCTATCCTGCAAACCAGGCAGCATCCTGGTAAATCTCCTTTGCACCCTTTCCAATGCTTCCACATCCTTCCTATAATGAGATGACCAGAACTGCACACAATACTCCAAATGTGGTCTCACCAGGGTCATGTACAGTTGCAGCATAACTCCGCGGCTCTTAAACTCAAGCCCCCTGTTAATAAGCGCTAACACACTATAAGCCTTCTTCACGGCTCTATCCACTTAAGTGGCAACCTTCAGAGATCTGTGCACATGAACCCCAAGATCTCTCAGTTCCTCCACATTCTAGGGCTAGGGCTTGGAGGAAAATGTAACTGATCTGATTAGTAAGTTTGCAGACGACACAAAGGTTGGTGGAATTGCGGATAGCGATGAGGACGGTCAGACGATACAGCAGGATTTAGATTGTTTGGAGACTTGGGCGGAGAGATGGCAGATGGAGTTTAATCCGGACAAATGTGAGGTAATGCATTTTGGAAGGTCTAATGCAGGTAGGGAATATACAGTGAATGGTCGAAGCCTCAAGAGTATTGAAAGTCAAAGAGATCTAGGAGTACATGTCCACAGGTCACTGAAAGGGGCAACACAGGTGGAGAAGGTAGTCAGGAAGGCATACGGCATGCTTGCCTTCATTGGCCGGGGCATTGAGTATAAGAATTGGCAAGTCATGTTGCAGCTGTATAGAACCTTAGTTAGGCCACACTTGGAGTATAGTGTTCAATTCTGGTCGCCACACTACCAGAAGGATGTGGAGGCTTTAGAGAGGGTGCAGAAGAGATTTACCAGAATGTTGCCTGGTATGGAGGGCATTAGCTATGAGGAGCGGTTGAATAAACTCGGTTTGTTCTCACTGGAACGAAGGAGGTTGAGGGGCGACCTGATAGAGGTCTACAAAATTATGAGGGGCATAGACAGAGTGGATAGTCAGAGGCTTTTCCCCGGGGTAGAGGAGTCAATTACTAGGGGGCATAGGTTTAAGGTGAGAGGGGCAAGGTTTAGAGTAGATGTACGAGGCAAGTTTTTTACGCAGAGGGTAGTGGGTGCCTGGAACTCGTTACCGGAGGAGGTGGTGGAAGCAGGGACGATAGTGACATTTAAGGGGCATCTTGACAAATACATGAATAGGATGGGAATAGAGGGATACGGACCCAGGAATTGTAGAAGATTGTAGTTTAGTCGGGCAGCATGGTCGGCACGGGCTTGGAGGGCCGAAGGGCCTGTTCCCGGGCTGTACATTTCTTTGTTCTTTGTTCTTTATTCCTCAGAACCCTGCCAATGACCCTGTAATCCGCATTCACATTTTTTATGTCAAAATGAATCACCTCGCACTTATCAGTGTTAAACTCCATCTGCCATTTTTCGGCCCAGCTCTGCATCCTATCAATGTCTCTTTGCAGCCGACAACAGCCCTCCACCTCATCCACTACTCCACCAATCTTGGTGTCATCAGCAAATTTACTGACCCACCCTTCAGCCCCCTCCTCCAAGTCATTGATAAAAATCACAAATAACAGAGGACCCAGCACTGATCCCTGTGGTATACTGCTGGTAACTGGTCTCCAGTCTGAAATTTTTCCATCCACCACCACCCTCTGTCTTCTATGTGATAACCAGTTACGTATCCAATTGGTCAAATTTCCCTCTATGCCACACCTCCTTACTTTCTTCATGAGCCGACCATGTTATCAAACGCCTTCCTAAATTCCATGTATACGACATCAACTGCTCTACCTTCATCTACACACTTAGTTACCTTCTCAAAGAATTCAATCAAATTTGTGAGGCAAGACCTACCCTTCACGAATCCGTGTTGACTATCCTGGATTAAGCTGCATCTTTCCAAATGATCATAAATCCTATCCTTCAGGACCTTTTCCATTATCTTCCCGACCACCGAAGTAAGACTAACTGGCCTATAATTACCAGGGTCATTCCTATTCCCTTTCTTGAACAGAGGAACAACATTCGCCACTCTCCAGTCCTCTGGCACTGTCCCCGTGGACAGCGAGGACCCAAAGATCAAAGCCAAAGACTCTGCAATCGCATTCCTTGCCTCCCAAAGAATCCTTGGGTATATCCCATCTGGACCAGGGGACCTGTCGACATCAGGTTTTTCAAAATTGCTAATACAGCCTTCCTCAGAACATCTACTTCCTCCAGCCTACCCGCCTGAATCACACTCTCATCCTCAAAAACATGGCCCCTCTCCTTTGTGAACACTGAAGAAAAGTATTCATTCAACGCCTCCCCTATTTCTTCTGACTCCATGCACAAGTTCCCACTACTGTCCTTGACCGGCCCTACCCTCACCCTGGTCATTCTTTTATGTCTCACATAAGAGTAAAAAGCCTTGGGGTTTTCCTTGATCCGACCCGCCAAGGACTTCTCATGCCCCCTCCCAGCTCTCCTAAGCCCTTTTTTCAGCTCATTCCTTGCTACCTTGTAACCCTCAAGCGACCCTACTGAACCTTGTTTTCTCATCCTTACATACTTTTCCTTTTTCCTCTTGACAAGACATTCAACCTCTTTTGTTAACCATGGTTCCCTCACACAGCCATTTCCTCTCTGCCTGACAGGGACATGCCTATCAAGGACACACAGTATTTGTTCCTTGAACAAGCTCCACTTTTCATTTGTGCCTTTCCTAGACATTTTCTGTTCCCATCTTATGCTCCCTAATTCTTGCCTAATCGCATCATACTTACCCCTCCCCCAATTATATACCTCGCCCTGCCGTATGGCCCTATCCCTCTCCATTGCAATAGTGAAAGACAGCGAATTGTGGTCACTATCTCCAAAGTGCTCTCCCACAAACAAATCTAACACTTGGCCCAGTTCATTACCCAGTACCAAATCCAATGTGGCCCCCCCTCTTGTCGGCCTATCCACATATTGTGTCAGGAAAGGGCAGCACGGTAGCCTTGTGGATAGCACAATTGCTTCACAGCTCCAGGGTCCCAGGTTCGATTCCGGCTTGGGTCACTGTCTGTGCGGAGTCTGCACATCCTCCCCGTGTGTGCATGGGTTTCCTCCGGGTGCTCCGGTTTCCTCCCACAAGGCCAAAGATGTGCAGGTTAGGTGGATTGGCCATGATAAAATTAGTGTCCAAAATTGCCCTTAGTGTTGGGTGGGGTTACTGGGTTATGGTGATAGGGTGGAGGTGTGGACCTTGGGTAGGGTGCTCTTTCCAAGAGCCGGTGCAGACTCGATGGGCTGAATGGCCTCCTTCTGCACTGTAAATTCTATGATAATCTATGAAACCCTCCTGCACACACTGTACAAAAACTGCCCCATCCGAACTGTTCAACCTATAGAGGTTCCAATCAATATTTGGAAAGTTAAGGTCACCCATGACAACTACCCTGAGACCTCCACACCTATCCATAATCTGTTTTGCAATTTCTTCCTTCACATCTCTATTACTATTTGGGGGCCTGTGGAAAACTCCTAACAATGTGACCGCTCCTTTCCTATTTCTAACTTCGGCCCATATTACCTCAGTAGGCAAATCCCCTTCAAACTGCCTTTCTGCAGCCGTTAAACTATCCTTGATTAACAATGCTACTCCTCCACCTCTTTTACCACCTTCCCTACTCTTACTGAAACATCTATACCCCGGAACTTCCAACAACCATTCCTGTCCCTGTTCTAACCATGTCTCCGTAATGGCCACAACATCGTAGTCCCAAGTACCAATCCACGCTCCAAGTTCACCTACCTCATTCCGGATGCTCCTTGCATTGAAGTAGACACACCTTTCTGTCTGCCGGTACACTCGTGCGACCTTGAGACCCTCCTCAGTACCTCACTACTCTCGACACTGGCTTCTGGACTACAGCTCGTTTTCCCAGCCCTCTGACGAATTAGTTTAAACCCCCCCCCCCCCGAAGAGCCGTAGCAAATTTCCCTCCCAGGATATTGGTGCCCCTCTGGTTCAGGTGCAAAAGGGCTTACTTGCCATTTGAAAATATATCACCATCAGTGAGCAATGTTAAGGACTGTGTACATACAGAAACATTAGAGCTTACATGGCCCACAGCTGATACATTACTTAAAGTGTATACATAGGAGGTTCAACTGCATAGGTCATGTTATAAAACTGTTACGCAGAACACCAGCCATTTATAAGTACAGTGAATATTATCCTTAATAAAAAATGTAACTTGTGTCATGGAAACATTTGAGAATGCCACCACAACATGCCAATCAAGATGATAAAAGCTGCTGCTTCACTGACTCCTACCTATCCCGAAAGTTCCCCTTCCAACTGTTCCTGTACCACTTTGGGCTACAGGCCACTACGTTTTCTTTTAAATTTAAAACTATCTTATTCAAATAAGTGATTTCCCACCATACTAAATATCAATTCAAATTCAGTCAATTACATGGAACATCTCAAATATTTGCCCTCAAGACTAGTTTTTAAATCTGTGCAAATATGCCTCTGGTGAATTTTGAGCTGGGCACCACATACCCACTTTGAATCAATTATTTCCAACTGATATAGCAGAGCCAAATCCAGGGTAAAGTTGCTTTACTTCAATCTTAGCTAACAGCCTTACAGTTCCAGAAGAGCTCCCTCTACTGTATTTATGTGACTCTATCTTAATTTCTAATACAAACAAACCTTGTTATCTTTTTTGTGTAACAGTATTAATGTAGTCCATACCTAATAGGAACAAGGGGCTGGATTCTCCGAATCTGGGGCTATGTTCCCACGCTGGCGTGGGAACGCTAGCGTTTTACACCAGAAAAACTTCACCATGGCCACCAATTCCCCGTTTTGCTGGAGGCTAGCAGCACCGCAGCATAGAGCACCCGGCTCTTACTGCTGATACGCCCCGGAGAATTGCTGGGTCTGTGGCCGCATATGCGTACAGCGGCCTGTCGTGGCCGTGCCGTGCTACATGGCAGCGGCCACTCATGGACCCGGCCTGCGAAATAGTCCCCCAGGACATCCGGGTGCGGCTATGCAAAGCTAGGTCGCATGTTCGGTAGCTCCCGCTTGGAACGGACCTTTGGGCTCTTTACAGGGCCCCCAACGGCACTTTTTCGATATTTCCCGGTGTGGGAAGAAGACTGCAACATTCCCCCGACAGTGTCCCCCAGGAATGATATGTCTCTTGGTTACCTGACCCGGCAGAAACAGTAAAAGATTTGGCTGTAGCTGCAGGATAGACAAAGCCTCTTCCAGCATGCAGGCGGGGGAAGGGCAAGCTTAAAGGCTGCAAGCTGACTTGAGGGCCTTTATTAAAGGTGAATTCTAGCAGCAGAGGGAACAACTGTGAAAAGATCTACCAAGGACACTGAAGAAGCGGGGACGAGGCTTCCGGTGGCGGCCATGGAGTAGGAGGTCGCGCATTCGGCAGCTCCCGTCTGGAACGGACTCTCAGACCTTTTTCAGGAGTTTCCACAGACTTTTTGGGGCAGATTGGTGAAGCGAACACTGCTAAAAGGATTCCCTCTCGAGACTTCCGGTTGCGGCTATGCAGAGCTAAGTCGCACATTCAGGGGCTCCCGCAAAAAAGGACTTTTGGGCTCTTTTCAGGGCCCCCAAGGGCACTTTTTCGACGTTTCCCGGTGTGGGAAGGAGTTAATAATAGCTCCCCGTCAGTATATGGCTTTAACAAGGAGCGGGGCGACAAAAAAGGTGGTGGTGGACCCGAAGAAGGGAGGGAAGAAGGACAAAATGGCGGCGGGTGGAGACCAGGCAGCGTGGAGGCAGTGGGCGGAGCAGCAACAGGAGGGTATCCAGCGCTGCCTCAGAGATTAAAACGGACCTGCTAGAGCCGATGAAGGCTTCTATTGATAAGCTGCTGGAGACACAGACGGCCCAGGGGGTGGCGATCCGAGAGGCTAGACAAAAGATCTCTGACAATGAGTACGAGATCTTAGGCCAGGCGGTAAAGGTGGAGGCGCACGAGGCGCTCCACAAGAAATGGCAGGAGCGGTTCGAGGAGATGGAGAATCGGTCGAGGCGGAAGAATCTGCGGATTCTGGGCCTCCCGGAGGGGCTGGAGGGGCCGGACGTGGGGACCTATGTGGTCACCATGTTGAACTCGCTGATGGGAGCGGGGTCCTTCCAGGGGCCCCTGGAGCTGGAAGGGGCCCATAGAGTGTTGGTAAGGAGGCCCAAGGCTAACGAGCCTCCGTGGGCGGTGCTGGTGCGGTTCCATCGGTTCGTCGATCGGGAGTGTGTGCTCAGGTGGGCCAAGAAGGAGAGGAGCAGCAGGTGGGAGAACGCAGAGGTTTGGATATACCAGGACTGGAGTGCGGAGGTGGCGAAGAGGGGGGCCGGGTACAATCGAGCAAAGGCGGTGCTGCACAGGAAGGGAGTGATGTTTGGCATGTTGCAGCCGGCGCGACTGTGGGTTACCTACAAGGACTGGCACCATTAGTGGGTGGGCGGGGATGGTGTGCGACGCTGGGGGAGCGAGCGGGAGCGCGGAGGCGGGATATGGGACTGGCCTAGAGAAGGTAATGGCTAGTCGACACGGGAGGGGGGCAGGTAGCCCCCTAGTGAGGCTGATCACGTGGAACGTGAGAGGCCTGAACGGACCGATAAAAAGGGCCCGAGTGCTCGCGCATTTGAAAGGACTAAGGGCAGACGTGGTTATGCTCCAAGAGACGCACCTAAAGGTGGCGGACCAAGTTAGGCTAAGGAAAGGATGGGTGGGACAGGTGTTCCACTCAGGACTGGACGCAAAGAATAGAGGGGTGGCCATTTTGGTGGGGAAACAGGTCGCATTTGAAGCAAAGAACATTGTAGCAGATAGCGGAGGTAGATATGTAATGGTGAGTGGCAGGCTGGAGGGAATGGAGGTCGTGTTGGTTAACGTGTATGCCCCAAACTGGGACGATGCGGGATTTATGAGACGGATGCTGGGGCGTATACCGGACCTGGAGGTAGGAAACTTGATTTTAGGAGGGGACTTTAATACGGTGCTGGACCCGGGGCTAGATAGATCCAGCTCAAGGACCGGAAGAAGGCCGGCAGCGGCCAAGGTACTTAAGGGGTTTATGGACCAAATGGGGGGAGTGGATCCATGGCGATTTCTTAGACCTAGGGCTAGGGAGTATTCCTTCTTCTCCCATGTCCATAAAGTGTACTCCCGGATAGATTTTTTTGTTTTGGGAAGGTCGTTGATCTCTAGGGTGGAAGAAGCTGAGTACTCAGCCATAGCGGTTTCGGATCATGCCCCACATTGGGTGGACCTGGAATTAGGAGAGGAAAGGGAGCAGAGAACACTCTGGCGATTAGATGTGGGACTGATGGCGGATGAGGGAGTGTGTGCAAGAGTGCGGGGGTGTATTGAGAGATACCTGGAGGTCAATGACGACGGCGAGGTCCCTGTGGGAGTGGTATGGGAAGCACTAAAAGCGGTGGTCAGAGGAGAGCTGATCTCCATTGGGGCCCACAAAAGGAAAACAGAGGCCAAGGAAAGGGAAAGATTACTGGGGGAGATTTTAAGGGTGGATAGGGAATTTGCAGAGACCCCGGAGGAGGAATTGTACAGGGAGAGGAGACGACTCCAGACGGAATTTGACCTTCTGACCACCAGAAAGGCGGAGGTACTGTGGAGGAAGGCACAGGGGAGGAGGTATGAATATGGGGAAAAGGCGAGTCGCCTGTTGGCTCATCAATTGCGAAAGAGGGCAGCAGCGAGGGAAATAGGAGGAATTAGAGACGAAAGGGGAGACACGGTGCGAAGGGCAGGAAAGATAAATGAGGTGTTCAAGACCTTCTATGAGGAACTGTATAGGTCTCAACCCCCAGAGGGAGAGGAGGGGATGCGGCAGTTCCTGGACCAATTGAGGTTCCCGAAAGTGGAGGAGCGGGGGGTGGTAGGCCTGGGGGCACCGATTGGGGTGGACGAGGTTATTAAGGGACTGGGAAGCATGCAAGCAGGGAAGGCCCCAGGACCAGACGGGTTCCCGGTGGAGTATTACAGAAAATATGTGGACTTGTTGGCCCCGTTGATGGTGAGGACGTTCAATGAGGCCAGGAAAGGGGGGACTCTACCCCCGACGATGTCGGAGGCGACGATATCGTTAATTTTGAAGAGGGATAAAGATCCGTTGCAGTGCGGGTCCTATAGACCCATTTCATTGTTGAACGTGGACGCCAAATTGTTGGCAAAGGTACTGGCATCGAGGATAGAGGACTGTGTCCCGGGGGTGGTGCACGAAGATCAGACAGGGTTCGTAAAAGGGAGACAACTGAATGTTAACGTGCGACGACTATTAGGGGTGATAATGATGCCCCCAGTGGAGGGGGAGGCAGAGATAGTGGCGGCAATGGACGCAGAGAAGGCATTTGATAGGGTGGAGTGGGAGTATTTATGGGAAGTGTTAAGGAGGTTTGGGTTTGGGAACGGGTTTATTAGCTGGGTTAGACTTCTTTATGGGGCTCCAACGGCAAGCGTAGTTACAGGTCGACATAGATCGGAGTATTTCCGACTATATAGGGGAACAAGACAGGGATGCCCGCTGTCTCCATTGTTGTTCGCGTTGGCAATTGAACCTCTGGCCATGGCGTTGAGAGACTCCAGGAAATGGAGAGGGGTGATTAGAGGGGGAGAAGAACACCGAGTCTCGTTATATGCGGATGACCTATTGTTATACGTGTCGGACCCAGCGGGGGGAATGATAGAGGTTATGCGAATTTTGAGGGGGTTCGGGGATTTCTCGGGGTATAGGCTAAACATGGGAAAGAGTGAATTATTTGTGATACATCCAGGGGACCAGAGTAGAGAGATAGAAGGCTTGCCTCTAAGGAAAGTGGAAAGAAACTTCCGATACCTGGGGATTCAGATCGCTAGGAGCTGGGGAACCTTGCACAGACTTAATCTGACACGGTTGGTAGAACAAATGGAGGAGGACTTCAAGAGGTGGGACATGCAGCCTCTATCGCTGGCGGGCAGGGTGCAAGCAATTAAGATGATGGTCCTCCCGAGGTTCTTATTTGTATTTCAATGTCTCCCTATACTAATCACTAAGACCTTTTTTAATAAAATAGACAGGAGCATCACGAGCTTCGTGTGGGCAGGGAAAGTTCCGAGAGTAAGGAGGGGGTTCCTTCAGCGTAGTAGGGACAGAGGAGGATTGGCACTACCGAACTTGGGCGATTACTATTGGGCCGCCAATGTGGCAATGATACGTAAATGGATGATGGAGGGTGAGGGAGCGGCGTGGGAAAGACTGGAGAGAAAGTCCTGTAAAGGGACGAGTTTAGAGGCGCTGGTGACGGCGCCGCTACCGATCTCACCTAAAAAGTTTACCACGAACCCGGTGGTGGCGGCAACATTGAATATCTGGGGACAGTGGAGGCGACAGAGAGGGGTGCGGGGAGCCCTGGTGGGGTCCCCAATCAGGAACAACCATAGGTTCGCCCCAGGAAGAATGGATGGAGGATTTCAGAGCTGGTTCCAGTTGGGAATTAGGAGGGTGGGAGATTTATTTATAGATGGGACTTTTGCGAGCTTGGGAGCATTGGAGGAAAAGTATAAGTTGCCCCGGGGAAATTTCTTGAGATATATGCAGGTGAGGGCATTTACTAGACAACAGGTGAGGGAATTTCCATTGCTCCCGACACAGGGGATACAGGACAGGGTGCTTTCAGGGGTGTGGGTCGGAGAGGGCAAGGTGTCAGAGATTTACCGAGAGATGAGGGAAGAGGGGGAGGAGTCGGTGGGCGAACTAAAAGGAAAGTGGGAAGAAGAACTAGGGGAGGAGATAGAGGAGGGTATGTGGGCTGATGCCCTAAGCAGGGTAAATTCCTCTTCCTCATGCGCCAGGCTTAGCCTGATTCAATTTAAGGTGCTACATAGAGCACACATAACGGGAGCAAGATTGAGCAGGTTCTTTGGAGTGGAGGACAAATGTGGGAGGTGTGGCGGGAGCCCGGCAAACCACGCACATATGTTTTGGGCATGCCCGGCACTGGAAGGGTATTGGAAGGGAGTGACGGGAGTGATTTCGCGGGTGGTGAAGGCCCGGGTCAAACCAGGCTGGGGGTTAGCTCTATTTGGAGTTGCGGAAGAGCCGGGAGTGCAGGAGGCGAAAGAGGCCGACGTTGTGGCCTTTGCGTCCCTAGTAGCCCGGCGCAGGATCCTACTCATGTGGAAGGAGGCGAAACCCCCCGGACTGGAGGCCTGGGTAAATGATATGGCGGGGTTCATTAAACTGGAGCAGATAAAGTTTGCCCTGAGAGGATCGGCTCAAGGGTTCACCAGGCGGTGGCAGCCATTTCTCGACTACCTAGGGGAACGTTAGAGGGAAGACAGATGACCAGCAGCAGCAACCCAGGGGGAGGGGGGGGGGGGGAGGGGGGGTTTAGTTTAGGTCAAAGATAAAGGGGTTTTGTTACTTGTGTATTGTTTAAAATTTCTGTATTGTTATTGTTGCGTTTGCTTTGTAAGAGGGGAAAAATTGTTGTTTGGGAAAAAATTTTCAATAAAACATTTATAAAAAAAAAGGACTGGCACCATTATTTTGAGTCTCCGTAGGAGGCGTGGGCCTTTGTTCAGGCCGAGAAGCTGGACACAGACTGAGGGTCGGGATGGGCGATTGGGGACTGCGTTGGATATGTTATGCCTATTTTTTATTCAGGGGGGGGGGGGCTTTGTATTCTTTTGGGTTTCTTTTTCTCTGTGTTTTTCTCTTTCGGGTTGGGGAGGGTGGATGGGGCGGGTTGGGCGCTGTTTTGGTCGGTGGCGGGGCCTGGTAGATGGAGAGCGCGGGCTTTTTTCCCGCGCCAAAGACTGGGGGGGGGGGGGCGGAAGCGAGGATTGTTTCCCGCGCTTCGAATGGAGGGAGGAGGGGGAGAACCTGTGGATGGGGAACGGGAGAGGAGGGTGTGCCACACAATGGGAGGAGTCGAAGGGGAGGCGGGAGTGGCCAGGGTCAGCAGGAGACCCTTGGAGCAGGAGTCAGCTGACTTGCGGATGTGCAATGGGGGGAGTAACCCAGCTAGGATGGGTCCTAGCCGGGGGGGGGGGGGGGATCAATTTGCTGCTGCTAAGGTCAAGGAGGAGCTGGAGCAAGTGGGGGGGGGTCGAAACGGGGGTATGCCGCTTTGGGGAACGGGCCGGGTGTGGGTTGCGGGCGCGTGGCTGGCCGAGGAGGGGTCATGGCTAGTCGGTGGGGGAGGGGGGCGGGTAGCCCCCTGATCCGGCTGATAACCTGGAATGTAAGGGGACTGAATAGGCTGGTTAAGCGGGCCCGCGTGTTCGCGCACCTGAAGGGGCTCAAGGCGGATGTGGTTATGCTCCAGGAGACACACCTGAAGGTGGCAGACCAGGTAAGACTGAGGAAAGGGTGGGTAGGTCAGGTGTTTCACTCGGGGCTAGATGCCAAAAATCGAGGGGTGGCGATCTTGGTGGGAAAGAAGGTGTCATTCGAGGCGTCAAGCATTGTGGCAGATACTGGAGGTGTGTACATAATGGTAAGTGGTAAGTTGCTGGGAGAGAGGGTGGTACTGGTCAATGTGTATGCTCCGAACTGGGACGATGCGGGTTTTATGCGGCGTATGTTGGGCCGGATGCCAGACTTGGAAGTGGGGGGGCCTGATAATGGGAGACTTTAACACGGTGTTGGATCCGGCACTGGATCGCTCCAGGTCTAGGACGGGTAGGAAGCCGGCGGCGGCTAGAGTGTTGAGGGGATTTATGGACCAAATGGGAGTGGTGGACCCTTGGAGATTTGCAAGGCCGGGGTCTAGGGAATTTTCATTCTTCTCACATGTCCATAAGGCTTATTCTCGAATCGACTTTTTCATTTTGAGTAGGGCGTTATAGCGAGAGTAGAGGATACCGAGTATTCGGCAACAGCCATTTCGGACCACGCCCCGCATTGGGTGGACTTGGAGATGGGGGAGGAGAGGGACCAGTGCCCGCTGTGGCGCTTAGAGGTGGGGCTGTTGGCGGACGAGGTGAGCGAGCGGGTCCGAGAAAGTATAGAGAGGTACTTGGAGACCAACGACAACAGGGAGGTCCGAGTGGGGATGGTATGGGAGGCACTGAAGGCGGTGGTGAGGGGAGAGCTGATCTCCATTAGGGCCCACAAGGAGCGGAGGGAGAGGGAGAGGCTGATGGGGGAGATGGTGAGGGTAGATAGGAGGTATGTGGAAGCGCCTGAGGAAGGATTGTTGAGGAAGAGGCGCAGCCTCCAGGCCGAATTCGACCTGGTGACCACCAGGAAGGCGGAGGTGCAGTGGAGGAAGGCCCAGGGGGCGGTCTACGAGTATGGGGAAAAGGCAAGCCGGATGCTGGCGCATCAGCTTCGGAAGCGGGACGCAGCTAGGGAGATCGGGGGAGTTAAGGACAGGGGAGCGAGCGTGGTGCGGAGTGGGGTTGGCATCAATGGGATCTTCAGGGACTTCTACGAGGAATTGTACCGATCCGAGCCCCCACGGGAGGGAGGGATGGGCCGTTTCCTGGACCAATTGAGGTTTCCAAAGGTGGAAGAGGGACTGGTGGCGGGACTGGGAGCCCCGATTGGGCTGGAGGAGCTGATCAAAGGGATAGGAAGCATGCAGGCGGGGAAGGCACCGGGGCCGGACGGTTTCCCGGTCGAGTTCTATAAAAAATATATGGACCTGTTGGGCCCGCTGTTAGTTAGGACCTTTAATGAGGCAAGGGAGGGGGGGCTTTACCCCCGACGATGTCCCGGGCACTGATCTCCTTGATCCTGAAGCGGGACAAGGATCCCCTGCAATGTGGGTCTTACAGACTGATTTCCTTGCTAAATGTAGATGCCAAGGTTCTGGCGAAGGTCTTAGCCACGAGGATTGAGGATTGTGTGCCGCAGATCATCCATGAAGACCAGACGGGGTTTTTGAAGGGGAGACAGTTGAACGCGAATATGTGGAGGCTTTTGAACGTCGTCATGATGCCGGCGAGGGAGGGGGAGGCGGAGATAGTGGTGCCTATGGACGCTGAGAAAGCCTTCGATAGGGTAGAGTGGGGGTACCTGTGGGAGGTGCTGAAGAGGTTCGGGTTTGGAGAGGGGTTTGTCAGGTGGGTTAGGCTGTTGTATGAGGTCCCGATGGCGAGTGTGGCCACAAATAGGAGGTCAGAGTACTTTTGGTTGCACTGAGGGACGATACAGGGGTCCCACCTGCTCTTCGCACTGGCGATTGAACCCCTGACTATGGCACTGAGAGTGTCGAGGAACTGGAGGGGGTTGGTGCGGGGTGGGGAGTAGCATACGGTGTCGCTTTATGCGGACGACCTGCTGCTGTATGTGGCGGACCCAGTGGGAGGAATGCCAGAGGTAATGAGGATCCTTAGGGAATTCGGGGACTTTTCGGGGTACAAGCTCAATATGGGGAAGAGCGAGCTTGAGAGGGTCGGTACAAGGGTTCTTTAGGCGGTAGCAACCGTTCTTAGACTTTCTGGCAGAACGATAGACATTGGTCAATGGCAGCAGCAGCTCGGGGGGGGTGGGGGTTTACTTTATTTTTGTTTATGTTATTTACACTGGAGGGTGAGGGGGTGTATACACCTGTTGTGTTAAGTCGGGGTGTGAATGTTAATTTATTATTAATGTACGGGGGGGGGGGGGAGGGAGGGGGGTTGCTTTTTTAGATTGTGTTTTGTACTTAACCCTGTTGGGTTCTTTTTTCTTTCTCATTTTGTGATTGATATTTTATGAAAACCTTTAATAAAAATTATTTTAAAAAAATAGTCCCCCACTTCGGCCGGCTTGCCCACCAACTCCACCCCCCCCCCCCCCCCCCCCCCCCCCCCCCGTGCCCCCAGCCCCGAATAATTTCCCCCCATGCCCGCGGATCGGCCCTCCCCCAACTGTTGCAGCGCTGGACTGAGTCGATAGTCGCCACAATGAGTTCCCGACGAGTGAGACCACATGTGTCCCACGCCGTCGAGAACTCGGCCGGTCGGGTGCGGAGCATCGAGGGCAGCCTCAGACAATGTCCTGAGGCCGTCAATACATGGCGCAGCGTATTCAGGAGGCAGAGTATCGCAAAAGCGCCGCTTCCCGATTTGGTTCGGGGACGCAGATTAGCCGGCCAATCGCCAAACTCGATTTCGGCATGGGTGACCCGAGAATCCAGCCCAAGGTCCCAGACACCAAAAAACTTAATTCACACTGTTCTTATAAATGGTAGTCAAAAGAAAGGCTATTTTAATTCAATCAGTTGGTTATAAACAATTCAAATTCTAAAGGTGTGCCAGCTCGACATTATGTACGGAGTGGATTGGGAATTCATAGAATCATCGAATTTACAGTGCAGGAGGCGGCCATTTGGCCCATCAGGTCTGCATAGGCCCTTGGAAAGAGCACCCTATGCCTCCACCCTATCCTAATCTTTTGGAAACTAAGGGGCAATTTAGCTTGTCCAATCCACCTAATCTGCACATCTTTGGACTGTGGGAGGAAACCAGAGCACCCAGAGGACACCCACGCAGACACCGGGAGAAAGTACAAACGCCACACAATCACCCGAGGCCAGCATTGAACCTGGGACCCAGGAGCTGTGATGCAGCAGTGCCGCTCAAACGTACTTCTTTGCAAAGTGTGACTGATTCGGTATATAAAGAAAAGTACCTTGTCAATGTTTCACTCAATGGAGAGACACCTTCACTTGACCTTACGCTTGTAGTCAACAGCTCAGCCTGAGGAAGTTTTTAAGCATGCACAAACGGCGGCGGGATATACTATGCAACCTGCCATGGAGGCAGTCCGCCATTGGTCGGCGGTGGAATCTTCTTGTCCCGCCATTGTCAACGGGGTTTCCCAGGAAACCCTGCGGCGTGGGTGCGCCGTTGGCGGGACTGGAAGATCCCTTAAAGGGCCGTAAAGTTCCGACAGAAGGGTCACACATGGTAAAACTCTGGGTACAGGTCCGTGGCGACAGGGCAAAGAAGACAGCATACACACAGCTTGAAGACAGTCCGCTGCAGACAGTCAGATGAAGATGTCAATGTGCTAGAGTAAAAAGTGCACAAATCCAAAACCAGAGCATAACATGAAGGGTATATGTCATAACCCCCTGGAGGTCCACGGGAAACCATTATCAATCTCCCCGTGGGACTTGTGGAGTACGAGACTCCCAGGTAGGGGGCAGAGGACACCCAGCTGTCCTCCACCCAGCTGGGGCTCGTTAAAACCGAGCCGGGACCAGCATGTTGGTTGTCCCAACAGGGATTGTGATTGTAGATAGTTACTGCCATGGGCAGCTTATTACTGAAAATAAAATAAATTATTTTCCTTCGTACTCTGGCTTCCTTAGTCATTAAAGTATGCAAACTCAAATGATTGGTGCACTGTAAAGTCTGCAATTAATGTTGGGAAGCATAACAGAATCCAAAATCAACTTTGCATAGGGCTTTGCACAGACCTTGGTGCCCATCATTTCCAACATGGTGGTCACCTCTATCAGCACACCCATAGAGCCCACAATGATGTAATGGTTGATGTTGGAGTTTCCATTTACATACAAACTGCTTGCAAGAGTCTAAATGCAGTGGAAGCTCAAACTGGTACAGGCCTATCCTGCTTCTAGATACCATTGTTCAAAGGGATTCACAGGTTGCCCTAGCACGCTTTCAATCATGATCCAAGAGAGTGGCAGTGGCTCCAGAGCATAAACCTGCTGAACTCTCTCATAATGACTACCTTGCTGCAGCTCCACCAGTGCCTTAGTTGTTGAATGTCAACCAGCCAGACAACACTGTTGCAGCCTGCCAATGATACCATAGTCGGAAGAAGTGCCTGTTTGAGGTTTGTCCCCAAGGCTATTTCCAGACTCATTCATTGCAAGTCAGTATGATCATAAGAAATAGGAATGTAAGAAATAGAGAGTCCCTCAAGCCTGCTCCATCATTCAAAGATTATGGCTGATCTAATCGCAGCCTTAACTCCACTTTCCTATCTGCCCCCTCATAACCTTTCATCCCCTTGTAGCTCAAAAATCGGTCTAACTCAGGATTGAATATATTCAACCACCCAGTCTCCACTGTTCTCTGGGGTAGAAAATTCCTTAAGATAAACCACCCTGAGAGAAAAATTCCTCATCAACATCTTAACTGGGAGATCCTTATTCTGAAACTATGCTTCCCAGTTCTAGATTCCTCCACGAGGAGAAACATCCTCTCAGTATCTACGCTGTCAAGCCCCCTCAGAATCCTGTTTCAATAACATCACCTCTCATTTTTCAAAGTCCCATGGAGTATAGGCTCAACCTTTCCTCATAATACAATCCCTTCATCCCAGAATCATCTATTGAACCTTCGTGAACTGTCTCCACTGCATAAAAGGAGACCTGTCCACAGTACTCAAAGCTGTGGTCTCTCCAAAACCCTGTATATCTGTAATAAAATTTCACAACTGGTGGGAATTTGAAAATCCTTTAAATTTAAAGGAAAAAAGGCCCCATAGTGGGACTAGCCAAGGGAGTAAACCAGTTCAGACCGGTTTCTTTAGCAGGGAAGGCTGAGGCTATATAAAAACAGTTTGTTCAGTCCCTTGCACCGAGTGCCATTTTTCTCTGAGTGCTGGGAGTTAAGAGTGGGAGTTTAGGGAAGTGGGGGAGCAGAGATTTAAAAAGAGTGGGAGCTGAGAGTGACACCTCTGGGCAGCTGAGTTTGAACAACAATCCAGGAGCGATATCATAGGAAAACGGTAAGTTCATTGGTTGGTAGTAACTCTTAATTTACATGACCTATTCTGAATTGCTTTCAGATTAAAGGTAGAAAGAGAAATATTTTACAGATTAGGAAGACGAATAACCAGCTGGAAATGTAAAATTTTAAAAAATAAAATAAAAGATGCAGGACCAGGCAGTGGTGTGGGAGCTGGTGGACCCCATTGTGGTTCCTAGTGAACACATCTGCAGCAAGTGTTGGTTGCTTGGGGAACTTCAGCTCAGAGTTGATGAGTTGGAGTTTGAGATTCGGACACTGCGGCATATCAGGGAGGGGGAAGAGTTACCTGGACGCCGTGTTTAAGGAGTCCTTGAATTCGGCCAGTGGTCAGAGATAGGAGGATGTGACTATGAGTGAGGTAGGTAGAGGGATCTAGGAGGAAGGGTTGCAGGAGCCTCAGTCCTTGTCTAACAGGTTCTAGATTCTTGCTCCCTGTGTGGATGAGAGCAGGGACTGTGGGGATGATGAGCAAACTGACCACAGCAATGATACAGGGAGTCATTCAAGTGGTGGGAGAGAAAAGAAATGTAGTCATAATCGTGACAGGATAGTTAGGGGAATATTACACTGTTCCGTGACCAGGATCAAGAGTCCTGAAGGTTGTGTTGCCTACCTGGTGCTTGGGTTCGGGATATCTCATCGAGGCTACAGAGGAACTTGGAGTGGGACAGTAAAGATCCAGTTGTTATAGTCCACGTAGGTACAACGACATAGGTTGAACAAGATAGAGGCTCTGCTTAGGGAATATGAGCATCTAGGGACTAAATTAAAAAGCAGAACCTAAAAGGTAATTATCTCCGGATTACTATCTGCGCCACAAGCTAATTGGCACAGGGTCAATAAGAATAAAGAGGTAAATTTGTGGCTTAAAAGTTGGTATAGGAGAAATAGGTTTGAGTTCATGGGACATTGGCACCAGTACTAGGGAAGGAGAGATCCATCTAATGGGATGGTCTTCACCTGAATCATGATGGGACCAGAGTCCTGGCGAACTGTAAAACTAGGGCTGTGGATAGGGCTTTAAACTAAATAGTGGGCAGGGGGTGGGCTCAGTTGTCTGGAAAATTAGAACATTAAGGTAGATGTGCAGATTATGAGAGGTTAGTAAAGTTTCCAGAACAAGTAATAGAACAGAGAATATGGAAAGCAGCAGGAATATAACTTCAAGTACAGACGATAAGGGGACAACTATGAGAAGGAGGGGTTCAACGAAGGACTGAGGATGTTGTACCTAAATGCGCACAGTATACAAAACAAGGTAAATGGGCTTGTAGCGCACATTAAAATTGGCAGGTACGATGCTGTGGGTGGGCATCACAGAGACATGGTTGCAAGGGGATCAGGGTTAGGATCTAAATATCCAAGTATATGCGTCCTATTGAAAGAACAGGCAGGTGGGCAGAGGGGGCACGGTTGCCTTGTTAGTAAAAAATTAAATTAAATCAATAGCAAGCAGCGATATAGGGTTGGAAGGTGTAGAATCTGTGTGGGTTGAGTTGAGGAATTGCACAGGAAATAAGACCCTGATGGGAGTTATGTACAGGCCCACTAACAGTAGTTAAGATGTGGGGTAGAAAATAAATCAGGAGACAGAAAAGGCATCTAGGAAAGGCAATATTACAATAATCATGAAGCGCTTTAATGTGCAGGTGGTCTGAGAAAATCAGGTTGGTAGCAGAACCCAAGAAAAGAAATTTGTGGAATTCTACACAATGTTTCTTTGGGGCAGCTTGTGACAGAGTCCACTAGGAAACACGCAATTCTGGATTCGGTGATGTGTAATAAGGCATACTTGATTATGGAACTTCAGGTGAACGAACCCTTAGGGGGCAGTGATCATGATATGATAGAATTCACCCTGCAGTTTGAGAGGGAGAAGTTGGAATCAGATTTAACAGTATTATAGTTGAGTAAAGGTAACTACATGAAGGAGGAGCTGGCCAGAGTTTATTGGAAGGGGAGCCTAGCAGGGAAGACAGTGGAACAGCAATGGCAGGTGTTTTGGGGGGTTATTCAGGAGGCACAACAGAAATTCACCCTAAGGAGGAGGAAACATGCTAAGGGGAGGATGATGCAACCATGGCTGCTGAGGGAAGTCAGGGACAGTATGAAAGCAAAAGAAAAAGCATACAATATGGCGAGGATTAGTGGGAAGCCAGAGGATTGGGAAGCCTTTAAAAGCAAAAAAAGCAGTAAGAGGGAGAAGATGAAATATGAGTGTAAGCTCGCTACTAGTATAAAAGAAGATTGCAAGTGTTCTTTTTTGATATATATGGGGTAAAGGAGAGTTAAGAATGGACATTGGCCCACTGGAAAATGAGACAGAAGTAGTAATGAGGAACACTTCATTTATGAGATGTGGGAATTCCGTGAAGCATCCAGCATTCCGGACAACTGCATCCGGAAGAAATGCACCCAATTGCACCTCTTCACAGACCGCATGGATCGGTTGGAGCAGCAGTTGGATTCACGTAGGAGCATGCAGGTGGCGAAAAGCGTCATAGACGGGAAGTTTAGAGACGTGGTTATACCCAAAGTGCAGGAAGATAGATGGGTGACCACTAGAATGGGCAGGCAGTCAGTGCAGGAATGCCCTGTGACTGTCCCCCTCTCTGGGTTAGCACTGTTGCTTCACAGCGCCAGGGCCCAGGTTCGATTCCCGCTTGGATCACTGTCTGTGTGGAGTCTGCACGTTCTCCTTGTGTCTAGGTGGGTTTTCTCTAGGTGCTCCGGTTTCCTCCCACAAGTCCCGAAAGACGTGCTGTTAGATGAATTGAACATTCTGAATCCTCCGTGTACCTGAACAGGCGCTGGAATGTGGCGACTAGGGGCTTTTCACAGTAACCTCATTGCAGTGTTAATGTCAGCCTACTTGTGACAATAAAGATTATTATTATAACAAGTATGCAGTTTGGATACTGTTGGGTGAATGGCCTATCAAGGGAAAACAGCAGCAGCCAGGGCCGTGGCACCACAGCTGGCTCAGTTGTTAAGCAGGGAGGGACAAATCGCAGAAAAGCAATAGTTATAGGGGACTCTATATAATCAGGGACACAGATAGGCGCTTCTGTGGACTTGAAAGGGACTCCAGGATGGTCTGTTGCTTCCCTGGAGCTAGGCTCCAGGATGTCTCTGAACAGGCAGGGGGCATTCTGAAGGGGGAGGGTGAACAGCCAATGGGTTGTGACACATATTGGTACCAACAACATAGGCAGGAAGAGTGACGAGGTCCTGCAGCGGGAGTTCAAGGCGTTAGGTAGAAAGTTTTTTTAAAAAGGACCTCCAGGGTTGTAATCTTCCTTATTACTCCCACTGCCACGTGCCAGTGAGGCTAGGAACAGGAGGAAAGTTCAGCTAAACACATGGCTAAACAGCTGGTGTAGGAGGGAGGGTTTCAGATATCTGGAATATTGGGATCTCTTCCAGGTCAGGTGGGACGTATTCAAGCACGTGTTGCATCAAAACTGGAGGGGCATAAATATCCTGGCCACAAGGTTTTCTACTGTCATACGTGAGGTTTAAACCAGTGTGGCGGGGGGTGGGAACCAGAGCAATAGGTCAGAAGGTGAAATAACTGAGGAGGAACCAGTATGACTCAGAGGAAGAGATGGCAGGGAGATGTTGCTGAACACAGCAGGACCGGTGGTCTGAAGTTGTTTCAATGCGAGAAGTACAACAGGTAAGGCAGATGAATTTAGAGCTTAGATTAGTACTTGGAAATATGTTGTTGCCATAAGAGGTTTGATTGAGGGAGGGACAGGATTGGCAGCTAAATGTTCCAGGATTTCGATGTTTCATAGAATTTACAGTGCAGAAGGAGGCCATTTGGCCCATTGGGTCTGCACCGGCTCTTGGAAAGAGCACCCTCTTAAGCCCACACCTCACCCTATACCTGGAACCCAGAAACCCCACCCACCCTAAGGGCAATTTACCATGGCCAATCCACCTAACCTGATCGTCTCTCGACTGTGGGAGGAAACCGGAGCTCCCGGAGGAAACCCACGCACACACGGGGAGAATGTGCAGACTCCGCACATTCAGTAAAAAACTATCTATCTTTATCATAAAAACATTTAATGAAGGAGCCTCAACTGCTTCACAGGGCAAGGAATTCCATAGATTCACAACCCTTTGGGTGACGATGTTCCTCCTAAGCTCAGTCCTAAATCTATTTCCCTTTATTTTGAGGCTATGCCCCCTAGTTCAGCTTTCACCCGCCAGTGGAAACAACCTGCCCGCATTTATCCCATCTATTCCCTTCATAATTTTATATGTTTCTATAAGATCACCCCGCATCCTTCTAAATTCCGAGTACAGTCCCAGTCTACTCAACCTCTCATCGTAATCCAACCCCTTCAGCTCTGGGATTAACCGAGTGAATCTCCTCTGCACACCCTCCAGCACGTCCTTTCTCAAGTAAGACCAAAACTGAACACAATACCCCAGGTGTGGCCTCACTAACACCTTATACAATTGCAGCATAACCTCCCTAGTCTTAAACTCCATCCCTCTAGCAATGAAGGATAAAACTCCATTTGCCTTCTCAATCACCTGTTGCACCTGTAAACCATCTTTTAGCGACTAGTGCACTAGCACACCCAAATCTCTCTGCACAGCAGCATGTTTTAATATTTTATCATTTAAATAATAATCCCTTTTGCTGTTATTCCTACCAAAATGGAGAATCTTACATTTGTCAACATTGTATTCCATCTGCCAGACCTTAGCCCATTCACTTAACCTATCCAAATCCCTCTGCAGACGTCCGGTATCCTCTGCACTTTTTGCTTTACCACTCATCGAAGTGTCGTCTGCAAACTTGGACACATTGCACTTAGTCCCCAACTCCAAATCATCTATGTAAATTGTGAACAATTGTGGGCCCAACAGTGATCCCTGAGGGACACCACTAGCTTCTGATTGCCAACCAGAGAAACATCCATTAATCCCCACTCTTTGCTTTCTGGGTTCTGGGTTTCTGGGTTCCAATTAACCAATCCTCTATCCATGCTACTACTTTACCCTTAATACCATGCATCTTTATCTTATGCAGCAACCTTTTGTGTGGCACCTTGTCAAAAGCTTTCTGGAAATCCAGAAATCCCACATCCATTGGCTCCCCGTTGTCTACCGCACTGGTAATGTCCTCAAAAAAATCCACTAAATTAGTTAGGCACGGCCTGCCCTTTATGAACCCATGCTGCGTCTGCCCAATGGGACAATTTCCATCCAGATACCTCGCTATTTCTTCCTTGGTGATAGATTCCAGCATCTTCCCTACTACTGAAGTTAAGTTGTGCTTACTACTGAAGCAACTGTGCTAACCATTGTGCTACCATGCCGCCCATATTTGGATAGAAGGGGATGTAAAAGGGGTGGGGGATGTAAAAGGGGCAGGGATGTTGCACTACTGGTTAAGGAGAATATCACAGCTGTACTGCGGGAGGACACCTCAGAGGGTTCATGCAGCGAGGCAATATAGGTAGAGCTCAAGAATAGGAAGGGTGCAGTCACAATGTGGGGGTTCACTACAGGCCTCCCAACAGCCAGCGGGAGATAGAGGAGCAGATATGTAGGCAGATTTTGGAAAGGTGTAAAAGGAACAGGGTTGTTGTGGTGGGTGATTTTAACTTCGCCTATATTGACTGGGACTCACTTAGTGCTAGGGGCTTGTATGAGGTAGAGTTTGTCAGGAGCATCCAGGAGGGCCTCTTGAAACAATATGTAGATAGTCCAACGAGGGACGGGGCAGCACTGGACCTGGTATTGGGGAATGAGCCCGGCCAAGTGGTAGAAGTTTCAGTAGGGGAACAGTGACCATAATTTAGAAAGATTTAAGGTACTGTTGGATAAAGATAAGAGTAGTCTTAGGATGAAGGTGCTAAATTTGGGGAAGAATAATTATAAAAATATTAGGCAGGAATTGAAGAATCTAGATTGGGTGCGGATGTTTGAGAGCAAATAAACATAGGGGGGGGAACGATTCTCCGAGCTCCGCGCCGGACCGGAGAATTGCAGCAACCGTGCCATGACGCCCGACGCCGCCGCGCGATTCTCCGAGGTGCGGAGAAGCGGCGCCATTTGCGCCGGCGCGTTTGGCGCGGCGCCGGCCACTGGAATCGGCAGGGCCGCCGATTCTCCGGCCCGGATGGGCAGAGCGGCCGCGCCAATACGAAAGAGTCCCGCCGGCACCGTTCACCCCTGGTCGCTGCCGGCGGGAACTCTGCGGGAACAGTCGGGGGGGGCCTGTGTGGGGGAAGGGGAGGGGCGCTCCTTCACCGGGGGGGGGCCTCTGATGGGGCCGGCCTCTCCCCACCCGGGCCTACTTTCTGGCGCGGCCGGCCCCTGAACACCGACCCCATGTTGAGTCGGGGCCGGCGCGCTAAAGAAGTCTCCCGCGCATGCGCGGGTAGGCGCGGCGAAAGGAGGCTGGAGCGGCGTGAACCGCTCCACCGCCGTGCTGGTCCCCTGTGGGGGCCAGAATCGGTCGTACCCAGGCCCGGTTCGCGCCGTCGTGAAACGCGACGGCATTCGTGACGGCGTTCACGAAAGCACGGACACTTGGGCTCCATATTGGAGAATCGCCCCCCTGGTGTGGGAGGCTTTCTAATAATGTCAGTATACCGACAACTGAACAACCAAGAACACTACAGACAGTTACCCGCAGATCCGACCAAGGAACACATCCGCCAACTTAACAGACTGATCAAGACCTTGGATCCAGATCTTCAGAGCACCCTACGTGCTCTCATCCCACGTACTCCCCGCATTGGAGATCTCTACTGCCTCCCAAAAATACATAAGGCCAACACACCAGGTCGCCCTATCGTTTCAGGCAATGGGACCTTGTGTGAGAACCTCTCTGGCTACATCGAGGGCATCTTGAAACCCATCGTACAAGGTACGCCCAGCTTCTGTCGCGACACGACGGACTTCCTACAGAAACTCAGCACCCATGGACCAGTTGAACCAGGAACATTCCTCGTCACAATGGACGTCTCGGCACTCTACACCAGCATCCCCCATGACGACGGCATTGCTGCAACAGCCTCAGTACTCAACACCGACAACTGCCAATCTCCAGATGCAATTCTGCAACTCATCCGCTTCATTCTGGATCACAACGTCTTCACCTTCGACAACAAGTTCTTCATCCAGACGCACGGAACAGCCATGGGGACCAAATTCGCACCCCAATACGCCAACATCTTCATGCACAAGTTTGAACAGGACCTACTCACCGCACAGGACCTTCAACCGACGTTATACACCAGATACATCGATGACATTTTTTTCCTTTGGACCCACGGCGAAGAATCACTGAAACGACTACACGATGACATTAATAAGTTCCATCCAACCATCAGACTCACCATGGACTACTCTCCAAAATCAGTTGCATTCTTGGACACACTCGTCTCCATCAAGGATGGTCACCTCAGCACTTTGCTTTACCGCAAACCCACGGATAACCTCATGATGCTCCACTTCTCCAGCTTCCACCCTAAACACATTAAAGAAGCCATCCCCTATGGACAAGCGCTCCGTATACACAGGATCTGCTCAGACGAGGAGGGGCGTAACAGACATCTACAGACGTTGAAAGATGCCCTCGTACGAACGGGATATGGCACTCGACTCATCGATCGACAGTTCCAACGCGCCACAGCGAAAAACCGCACCGACCTCCTCAGAAGACAAACATGGGACACAACCGACAGAATACCCTTCGTCGTCCAGTACTTCCCCGGAGCGGAGAAACTACGTCATCTTCTTCAAAGCCTTCAACACGTCATTGATGACGATGAACATCTTGCCAAGGTCATCCCCACACCCCCACTACTTGCCTTCAAACAACCGCGCAACCTCAAACGAACCATTGTTTGCAGCAAACTACCCAGTCTTCAGAACAGTGACCACGACACCACACAACCCTGCCATGGCAATCTCTGCAAGACGTGCCTGATCATTGACATGGATACCACTATTACACGTGAGAACACCACCCACCAGGTACGCGGTACGTACTCGTGCGACTCAGCCAACGTTGTCTACCTCATTCGCTGCAGGAAAGGATGTCCCGAAGCGTGGTACATTGGCGAGACCCTGCAGACGCTGCGACAACGAATGAACGGACATCGCGCAACAATCACCAGGCAGGAATGTTCCCTTCCAGTCGGAGAACACTTCAGCAGTCAAGGGCATTCAGCCTCTGATCTCCGGGTAAGCGTTCTCCAAGGCGGCCTTCAGGACGCGCAACAACGCAGAATCGCCGAGCAGAAACTTATAGCCAAGTTCCGCGCGCATGAGTGCGGCCTCAACCGGGACCTGGGATTCATGTCACATTACATTCATCCCCCACCATCTGGCCTGCGAAATCCTACCAACTGTCCTGGCTTGATGTAATTCACACCTCTTTAACCTGGGGTTACCCCATCTCTGGATCTGTAAAGATTTAATCACCTGCTAATGGTCACATTCCAAGCATTGTTTGGCATCTTTGAATTTGTCTATATATGTGTTTCTGGAACATACCTCTTCATTTACCTGAGGAAGGAGCAGCGCTCCGAAAGCTAGTGACATCGAAACAAACCTGTTGGACTTTAACCTGGTGTTGTAAGACTTCGTACTGCATTCAAGGACAGGGGAGGGAATCTATGCGTGGAGCCAGAGGAAATGGGCTAGGTACTAAATTAGTGCTTTGCATCAGTATTCACGAAAGAGAAGAACTTGGTGGATGATGCGTCTGGAGAAGGGCATGTTGATACTCTGGGTCACACGGAGATCAAAAAGGTGTTGGGAGTCTTAAAAAACATTATGGTAAATAAGTCCCCAGGGCCTGATGGGATTAGAATACTGAGGGAGGTAAGGGAGGAAATTGCTTGACAGAAATCTTTGTATCCTCACTGGCTACAAGTGAGGTCTCAGAGGGCTGGAGAATAGCTAATGTTGTTCATTTGTTTAAGAAGGGTAGCAAGGATAATCCAGGAAATTACAGGACGGTGAAGTGGTAGGGAAATTATTGGAGATGATTCTTCAAGGCAGGATTTTACTCCCGTTTGAAAGCAAGTAGACTGTGTTAGAGAGAAGCAGCGTGGTTTTGTGAAGGGGAGGTTGTGTCTCACTAACTTGATCGAGTTTTTCAAGGAAGTGACGAAGATGATTGATGAAGGTAGGGCAGTGGGTGTTGTCTACATGGACTTCAATAAGACCTTTGACAAGGTCCCTCATGGCAGACTGATACAGAAGGTGAAGTCACACAGGATCAGAGGTGAGCTGGCAAGATGGACGGTCATAGAAGACGGAGGGTAGCAGCAGAAGGGTGCTTTACTGAGTGGAGTGCCGTGACTAGTGGTGTTCCGCAGGGATCAGTACTGGGACCGTTGCTGTTTGTAGTATATATATGATTGGGAGGAAAATGTAACTGGTCCGACTTGTAAATTTGCGGACGACACAAAGGTTGGTGGAGTTTGGATTGTGATGAGGACTGTCAGAGGATACAGCAGGATATAAATGGGTTGGAGACTTGGGCAGAGACATGGCAGACGGCGTTTAATCCGGACAAATGTGAACCAATGCATTTTGGAATGTCTAATACAGGTGAGAAATATATAGCAAATGGCAGAACCCTTTAGAGTATTGACAGGCAAAGGGATCTGGGTGTACAGGTCCAAAGGTTACTGAAAGTGGCAATGCAGGTGCAGAAGGTAGTCAAGAAGGCATATGGCATACTTGCCTTAATCGGCTGGGGTATTGAGTATAAAAATTGGCAAGTCATTCTGCAGCTGTATATAACCTTAGTTAGACCACACTTGGAATATAGTGCTCAATTCTGGTTGCCACACTACCAGAAGGATGTGGAAGCTTTGGAGAGCGTACAGAAGAGGTTTACCAGGATGTTGCCTGGTATGGAGGGCATTAGCTATGAGAAGTTGGATGAACTCGGTTTGTTCTCACTGGAACGGGAGAGGTTGAGGGGCGGCCTAATAGAAGTCTACAAAATTAGGAGGGGCATGGACAGGGGAAAACAACAGCAGCCAGAACAGTGGCACCACAACTGACTCTGTTGCTCAGCAAGGGAGGGCAAAGTGCAATAGAGCGATAGTTATAGGAGACTCTATAGTAAGGAGCAGATAGACGCTTCTGTGGACGTGAAAGAGACTCCAGGATGGTAGCTTGCCTCCCTGATGCCAGGGTCAATGATATCTCTGAACGAACACGAGACATCCTGAAGGGGTGGGTGAACAGCCAGAGGTCGTAGTACACATAGGTACAAACGACACAGGCAGGAAGAGTGATGAGGTCCTGCAGAAGAAGGAGTTCAGGGAGTTAGGCAATAAGCTAAAAAGCAGGACCTCTGGGGTTGTAATCTCAGGATTACTCCCTGTGCCACATGCCAGTGAGGCTAGAAATAGGAGGATAGTGCAGCTAAACACGTGGCTAAACTGGTGATGTAGGAGGGAGGGTTTCAGATTTCTGAACCATTGGGATCTCTTCCGGGGAAGGTGGAAGCTGTACAAGAAGAACGGGTTCCATCTAAACTGGAGGGCACCGATATCCTGGCTGGGAGGTTTGCTAGAATCACTCGGGAGGATTTAAATTTATATGGCAAGGGGTGGGAACCAAAATGTGAGCTTAGAAGGTGTAATAACTAAGGGGAAATAGAGAACGAAAATAAGAGAACAACATCACCCTCAAGCAGCGCAAAAAAGGTGACAAGTGTGAAAAGGAGGTGGTCAATGTAGGATTGTGGGTGCCGTACCTAAATGCGTGCAGTATGCGGAACAAGGTAAATGAGCTTGTTGCGCACATTGAAATTGGCCAGTACAATGTTGTGGGCAACACAGAGACGTGGCTGCAAGGGGATCAGGGCTGGGACCTAAATATCCAAGGATATGTGTCCTATCAAAAGGACAGGCAGATGGGCAAAGGGGGAGGTGTTGCATTGTTAGTAAGGAATGAAGCTAAATCGATAGCAAGGAGCGATATAGGATCAGAAGACATAGAATCTCTGTGGGTAAAGTTGAGGAATCGCAAAAGTAAAAAGGCCCTGATGGGAGTTATGTACAGGCCCCTAGCAGTGTCAGGATGTTGGGCAGAAAATAAATCAGGAGATAGAAAAGGCATGTAAAAAAGGCATTACAATAATCATGTGGGACTTCAATATACAGGTGGACTGGGAAAATCAGGTTGGTCGTGGATCCCAAGAAAAGGAATTTGTGGAATGTCTAAGAGATGTTTTTTTGGAGCAGCATGTGACAGAGCCGACTAGGGAACAGGCAATTCTGGATTTGGTGATGTGTAATGAGGCAGAGATTAGGGAACTTAAGGTGAAGGAACCCTTAGGGAGCAGTGACCACAACATGATAGAATTTATCCTGCAGTTTGAGAGGGAGAAGCTGGAATCAGATGTAACGGTATTACAATTAAATAAGGGTAACTACAAAGACATGAGGGAGAAGCTGGCCAGAGTTGATTGGAAAAGGAGCCTAGCAGGGAAGACAGTGGAACAGCAATTGCAGGGGTTTTGGGGGGTTATTCGGGAGGCACAACAGAAATTCATCCCAAGGAGGAGGAAACATGCTAAGTGGAGGACGAGGCATCCATGGTTGACGAGGGAAGTCAAGGACAACATAAAAGCAAAAGAAAAAGCGTACAAAGTGGCGAGAATTTGTGGGAAGCCAGAGGATTGGGAAGCCTTTAAAAGCGAGCGGAGGACAACAACAAAAGCAGTAAGCAGGGAGAAGATGAATTAAGAATGCAAGCTAGCTAGTAATATAAAGGAAGATAGGAAGAGGTTTTTTTTCAATATTTAAACGGTGAGAGGCAAAAATAGACATTGGACCACTGGAAAATGTGGCTGGCGAAGTAATAAAAGGAAACATAAAAATGGCAGAGGAACTGAATAATTACTTTACATCGGTCTTCACCAGTAACACCAGACACCAGTGGGATGCCAGAGCTCCAGGAGAATCAGGGGGCAGAGGTGAGTGCAGTGACCATCGCTAAGGCGAATGTTCTGGGGAAACTGAAAGGTCTGAAGGTAGATAAATCACCTGGACCGGATGGACTACACCCCAGGGTTCTAAAAGAGATAGCTGAGGAGATTGTGGAGGCATTGCTGGTGATCTTTCAGGAATTACTGGAGGCAGGAAGGGTCCCAGAGGACCGCTGTTTAAGAAGGGAGGGAGGCAGAAGACGGGAAAGTATAGGCCGGTTAATCTGACTTAGGTCATTGCTAAGATTTTAGAGTCAATTAAGATGAGATAGTGGAGTACTTGGAAGTGCATGATAAAATAGGACTGAGTCAGCACGGCTTCGTCAAGGGGAGGTCATGTCTGATAAATCTGTTAGAGTTCCTTGAGGAAATAACAAGGAACTTAGACAAAGGAGAACCAGTGGACATGATTTATTTAGATTTCCAGGAGGCCTTTGACAAGGTGCCGCAGATGAGACTGTTAAATAGGTTATAGCCCATGGTGTTAAGGGTAAGATCCTGGCATGGATAGAGCATCGACTCACTGGAAGAAGGCAGAGTGGGGAAAAAGGGGTATTTTTCAGGATGGCAGTCGGTGACTAATGGTGTGCCTCAGGGGTCGGTGCTGGGACCACAACGTTTCACAATATACATTAATGATCTGGAAGAAGGAACTGAAGGGACTGTTGCTAATTTTGCAGATGGTAAAAAGATCTGTAAAGGAACAGGTAGTATTGTGAAGCAGGTGGGCTGCAGAAGGACTTGGACAGGCTAGGAAAGTGGGCAAAGAAGTGGCAGATGGAATACAATGTGGAAAAGTGTGAGGTTATGCACTTTGGAAGGAGAAATGGAGGTATAGACTATTTTCTAAATGGGGAGATGCTTAGGAAATCAGAAGCACAAAGGGACTTAGGAGCACGATTCTCTTAATGTTAACGTGCAGGTTCAGTCAGCAGTTAGGAAGGCAAATGCAATGTTAACATTCATGTCAAGAGGGCTAGAATACAAGACCAGGAATGTACTTCTGAGGCTATATTAGGTTCTGGTCAGACCCCATTTGGACTATTGTGCGCAGTTTTGGGCCCTGTATCTAAGGAAGGATGTGCTGGCCTTGGAAAGGGTCCAGAGGAGGTTCACAAGAATGATCCCTGGAATGAAGAGCTTGTCGTATGAAGAACGGTTGAGGACTCTGGGTCTGTACTCATTGGAGTTTAGAAGGATGAGGGGGGGGATCTTATTGAAACTTACAGGATACTGCGAGGCTTGGATAGAGTGGACGTGGAGAGGATGTTTCCACTAGGAAAAACTAGAACCAGAAGACACAATCTTAGACTATAGGGACAATCCTTTAAAACAGAGATGAGAAGGAATTTCTTCAGCCAGAGGGTGGTGAATCTGTGGAACTCTTTGCCGTAGAAGGCTGTGGAAGCCAAACCACTGAGTGTCTTTAAGACAGAGATAGATAGGTTCTTGATCAATAAGGGGATCATGGGTTATGGGGAGAAGGTAGGAGAATGGGGTGAGAAAAATATCAGCCATGATTGAAGGCGGAGCAGACTCGATATGCCGAGTGGCCTAATTCTACTCCTATTCTTATGGTCTTATGGGCAGAGTGGGTACACAGGTTTTTCCCACATGGGGTCTGACCAGAACCTTGTACAGCCTCAGCAGTACATCCCTGGTCTTGTATTCTAGCCCTCTCTAAATTAATGCTAACATTGCATTTGCCTTAATAACTGCCAACTGAACCTGCATGTTAAACTTAAGAGAATCCTGAGCTAAGACTCAAAAGTCCTTTTGTGCTTCATATTCCCAAAGCCTTTCCCCATTTAGAAAAGTCTATGCCTCTATTTTTCCAATCAAAGTCCATAAGCTCACACTTCTCCACATTGTATTCCATCTGCCACTTCTTTGTCCACTCTCCTAGCCTGTCCAAGTCGATCTGCAACCTCTATGCTTCCTCAACACTAACTGACCCTCTACATACCTTTGTATAATCTGTAAACTTAGCAACATTGTCCTCAGTTCCTTCTTCCAGATCGTTAATGTATATCGGAAATATTTGTGGTCCCAACACTGACCCCTGCGGAAAACCACTAGTCACCGGATGCTATCCTGAAAAAAAAACCTTTATCCCCACTCTCTGCCTTCTGTCATTCAGCCAATCCTCGATCCGTGCCAGTTCCTTGCCCCTTATCCATGGACTCTTATCTTATTTAGCGGTCTCCTGTATGGCACCTCATAGTCATAGATGTTTACAGCATGCCAACAGGCCCTTCGGCCCAGCTTGTCCATGCCACCCAGTTTCTATCACTAAGCTAGTCCCGCATTTGGCCCATATCCCCCAACACCCATCCTGCCCATGTAACTGTCTGTTTTTTTTTTAAGGGAAAATTGTACCCACCTCTACCACTGCCTCTGGCAGCCCGTTCCAGATGCTCACCACCGTCAGTGTGAAAGGCACCTTGTCAAAGGTCTTCTGGAAATCCAAATAGATCATGTCCACTGAACAAAGAAAAGTACAGCACAGGAACAGGCCCTTTGGCTCTCCAAGCCTGCAACGATGATGCTGTTCCTCTAACCTAAAACTTTCTATACTTCCTGGGTCTGTATCCCTCTATTCATGTATTTGTCAAAACGCCCCTCAAACGTCACTATCGTACCTGCTTCCACCATCTCCTCTGGCAGCGAGTTCCAGGCACCCACAATACTCTGTATAAAACAACTACCCTTGCACATCTCTAAACTTTGCCCCTCGCACCTTGAACTTATGTTGTGAACAGCTTTTAGCCCCGTATCTATGTGCTGGCCTTGGAGGGGGCCCAGAGGAGGTTCACAAAAATGATCCTGGGAATGAAAGACTTGTCATATGAAGAGTGGTTGAGGACTCTGGGTCTGCACTCGATGGAGTTCAGAAGGATGAGGGGGGAATTCTTTGAAACTTAGAGAATACCGAGAGGCCTAGATAAAGTGGGCGTGGAGAAGATGTTTCTACTAGTAGGAGAGACCAGAACCCGAGGGCACAGCCTCAGACTGAAGGGACATTCCTCTAAAACTGAGTTGAGGTGGAATTTCTTCAGCCAGAGGGTGGTAACTCTGTGAAACTCATTGTCGCAGAAGGCTTTGGAGGCCAAGTCAGAGTGTCTTTAAGACAGAGATATATAGGTTCTTGATTAATAAGTGTATCAGGGGTTACAGGGAGAAGACAGGAAATGGGGATGAGAAACATATGAGCCATGATCGAATGGCGAAGCAGACTCAATGGACCGAATGGTCTAGCAAAATGAAGCATAGATGTAATTAAAACAGCAATTTTTAAGTAACTTAACTATGTTTTACCTAGCTGTTCATTCTCATAGCTGCTCCCCAATGGTTTTGCATTGTCTTCATTGAATTCGTAAAGTGAATCATAGGTTGCTTTCTCTTTCTGGTTTTTAACAGAATTTCTTCGTCCTTTATTAGCCATACTTCAGTCAAATCTTAGAGCAAGTTAAAAAGGTACAACATATTTTAACATACTTCCAAAACAGAGGGGAACCAAAATACCAATGGCACTACTCAAATTTAGTGCAAGAGTCAAATCATAATGATAGTCAGCTAATTGATCATTAACTTTCCTTAGGTTTTGAGTTAAAACTCTGCAGCTATTCATACACTAGCCATAGGATGAAAATTAAAGTTATGGGGCAGGCTTCTCCGACCACCCGCCGTCCGGCACCGGTTTTTCAGCAGAGGGCAGCAGAGCGGAGCCGCTGATTGGCTGTTGTGGGGAAAATTTTCATCAGTGCATTGCGGTCACTGTATCCGGCAGGTGTAACAAAGCAAGACACCCTCCGTGTTCAAGTGAAGGCAAGCATCCAGCAGAGGGCAGCAGAGCAGAGTCGCTGATTGGCTGTTGTGGGGAAAATTTGCATCAGTGCATTGCGGTCACTGTATCCAGAAGGTGGTTTGTGGAGGAGCTGTTGTCAAGTGATAGTTAAACCCCAAACACTTCTTCAGTGTTTCCTTCCCTACCTCCTCCTCTAACCAAAAAAAAACATGTGGAGATGCCGCCGCGTTGGACTGGGATGAGCACAGTAAGAAGTCTTACAACACGAGGTTAAAGTCCAACAGGTTTGTTTCAAACACAAGCTTTCGGAGCACCTGATCCCAGCCAAGTAAAGATCAAGAGGGAGACTCGAGGGCAGGTAGAAGTAGAATGAAATTGAACCGTGATGTCACAACCAGCAGGTAAGCGATTGGCTGGAGACCGGTAAGTAGTTTTTCTTTTCCCTGAGGTGTGTTGATAAGGTAAGGTTTTTCTATTTCTATTTTTTTTTTAAATCGTGTGATTGGTAACAATTTTTCTTTTTTTTTTCCTTTTTCATTTATCCATTATTTGATATTATAGTTGGACTAAGTTAAGCTTAAGATTAAAAATGGCAGATCTCAGACCCGTGTTATGCTCCTCTTGCTCAATGTGGGAGCTCAGGGACGTGGCTGATGTCCCTGGCCCCTTCACGTGCGGGAAGTGTGTCCAGCTGCAGCCACTGTTAGACTGCATGACGGCGCTGGAGCTGCGGATGAACTCACTTTGGAGCATCCGCGATGCTGAGGTCGTGGATAGCACGTTTAGCGAATTGGTCACACCACAGATTAGGATTGCTGAGGGAGAAAGGGAATGGGTGACCAAAAGGCAGAGAAAAAGCAGGAAGGCAGTGCAGGTGACCCCTGCGGTCATCTCCCTCCAAAAGAGGTATACCGTTTTGGATACTGTTGGGGGAGATGGCTCACCAGGGGAAGGCAGCAGTAGCCAGGTTCATGGTACCGTGGCTGGCTCTGCTGTACTGAAGGGCGGGAAAAAGAGTGGAAGGTCTATAGTCATAGGGGATTCAATTGTAAGGGGAGTAGATAGGCGGTTCTGTGGTCAAAAACGAGACTCCCGAATGGTATGTTGCCTCCCAGGTGCACGGGTCAGGGATGTCTCAGATCGGCTGCAGAACATTCTGGTGAACAGCCAGTTGCCGTGGTGCATATAGGCATCAATGATATAGGTTAAAAAAACACGCTGAGGTCCTACAAGCAGAATTTAGGGAGTTAAGAGCCAAGTTAAAAAGTCGGACCTCAGAGATAGTAATCTCAGGATTGCTACCAGTGCCACGTGGCAGTCAGAATAGAAATGAAAGATTAGGCGGGATGAATGCATGGCTTGAGAGATGGTGCAGGAGGGAGGGGTTCAGATTTTTGGGACATTGGGACCGGTTCTGGGGGAGGTGGGACTACTACAAATTGGACGGTCTACACTGGGCCGGACTGGAACGAATGTCCTTGGGGATGCTTTTGATAACGCTGTTGGGGAGGGTTTAAACTAATGTGGCAGGGGGATGCGAACCAATTGAAGAGGTTAGTGGACAGTAAGGAGGTAGTAACTAAAGCTTGTAAGGAACTAGATCATGAATGCAGCGTGACTAAGGGGAAGAGTAGGCAGGGAGCAGATGATGAACGCAAAGGGACTGGTGGTCTGAGGTGCATTTATTTTAATGCAAGAAGTGTAGTAGGTAAGGCAGATGAACTTAGGGCTTGGATTAGTACCTGGGAGTATGATGTTATTGCTATTACTGAGACTTGGTTGAGGGAAGGGCATGATTGGCAACTAAATATCCCAGGATATCGATGCTTCAGGCAGGATAGAGAGGGAGGTAAAAGGGGTGGAGGAGTTCATTACTGGTCAGAGAGGATATCACAGTTGTGCTGAAGGAGGGCACAATGGAGGACTCGAGCAGTGAGGCAATATGGGCAGAGTTCAGAAATAGGAAGGGTGCGGTAACAATGCTGGGGCTGTACTCCAGACCTCCCAACAGCGAGCACGAGATAGAGGTACAAATATGTAAACAGATTATGGAAAGATGTAGGAGCAACTGGGTGGTGGTGATAGGAATTTTAATTTTCCCAACATTGACTGGGATACACTTAGTGTCAGAGGTCTACATGGAGCAGAATTTGTCATGAGCATCCAGGAGGGTTTTCTAGAGCAGTATGTAAATAGTCCAACTCGGGAAGGGGCCATATTGGACCTGGTGTTGGGGAATGAGCCCGGCCAGGTGGTTAGTTTCAGTTGGGATTACTTTGGGAATAGTGATCACAATTCCGTAAGTTTTAGAATACCCATGGACAAAGATGAGAGTGGTCCTAAAGGAACAGTGCTAAATTGGGGGAAGGCCAACTATACCAAAATTCGGCAGGAGCTGGGGAATGTGGATTGGGAGCAGCTGTTTGAAGGTAATTCCACATTTGATATGTGGGAGGCTTTTAAAGAGAGGTTGATTAGAGTGCAGGACTGACATGTCCCTGTGAAAATGAGGGATAGAAAAGGCAAGATTAGAGAACCATGGATGATAGGTGAAATTGTGAGACTAGCTAAGAGGAAAAAGGTAGCATACATAAGGTCTATGTGACTGAAGACAGACGAAACTTTGGAAGAATATTGGGAATGTAGGACCAATCTGAAACGAGGAATCAAGAGGGCGAAAAGGGGTCACGAAATATCTTTCGCGAACAGGGTTAAGGAAAATCCCAAAGCCTTTTATTCATATATAAGGAGCAAGAGGGTAACTAGAGAAAGGATTGGCCCACTCAAGGACAAAGGAGGAAAGTTATGTGTGGAGTCAAGAGAAAATGGGTGAGGTTCTTAACGAGTACTTTGAATCGGTATTCACCGAGGAGACATGACGGATGTTGAGGTTAGGGATAGATGTTTGATTATTCTAGGTCAAGTCGGCATAAGGAGGATGTGTTGGGTATTCGAAAAGGCATTAAGGTGGACAAGTCCCCAGGTCCGGATGGGATCTATCCCAGGTTTCTGAGGGAAGTGAGAGAGAAAAAAGCTGGGGCATTAACAGATATCTTTGCAGCATCCTTGAACACGGGTGAGGCACCGGAGGACTGGAGAATTGCTCATGTTGTCCCCTTGTTTAAGAAGGGTAGCGGGGATAATCCAGGTAATTATAGACCTGTGAGCCTGACGCCAGTGATAGAGAAGCTGCTGGAAAAGATACTGAGGGATAGGATCTATTCCCATTTGGAAGAAAATCGGCTTATCAGTGATAGGCAACATGGTATTGTGCAGTGAAGGTCATGTCTTACCAACTTAATAGAATTCTTTGAGGAAGTGACAAAGTTGATTGATGAGGGAAAGGCTCATCAACATATACATGGACTTCAGTAAGGCATTTGATAAAGTTCCCCATGGTAGGCTGATGGAGAAAGTTAAGTCTCATGTGGTCCAGGGTGTACTAGCTAGATGGATAAAGAACTGGCTGGGCAACAGGAGACAGAGTAGTAATGGAAGGGAGTTTCTCAAAATGGAGAACTGTGACCAGTGGTGTTCCACAGGGATCCGTGCTGGGACCACTGTTGTTTGTGATATACATAAATGATCTGGAGGAAGGTATAGGTGGTCTGATTAGCAAGTCTGCAGATGACACTAAGATTGGTGGAGTAGGGGACTGTCAGAGAATACAGAATATAGATAGATTGGAGAGTTGGGCGGAGAAATGGCAGATGGAGTTCAATCCGGGCAAATGCGAGGTGATGCATTTTGGAAGATCCAATTCAAGAGCGAACTATACGGTAAATGAAAAATCCCTGGGGAAAATTGATGTACAGAGAGATCTGGGTGTTCAGGTCCATTGTACCCTGAAGGTGGCTGCGCAGGTCGATAAGAGTGGTCAAGAAGGCATATGGCATGCTTTCCATCATCGGAAGGGGTATGGAGTACAGTTGGCAGGACATGTTACAGTTCTTTACGCAAAGAGTGGTGAGGCCGTGGAATGCCCTACCTGCAACAGTAGTGAACTCACCAACATTGAGGGCATTTAAAAGTTTATTGGATAAGCATATGGATGATAATGGCATAGTGTAGGTTAGATGGCTTTTGTTTCGGTGCAACATCGTGGGCCGAAGGGCCTGTACTGCGCTGTATCGTTCTATGTTCTAGTTGTATAAGACTTTGGTTCGGCCACATTTGGAATACTGCGAACAGTTCTGGTCGCCACATTACCAAAAGGATGTGGATGCTTTGGAGAAGTGCAGAGGAGGTTCACCAGGATGTTGCCTGGTATGGAGGGCGCTAGCTATGAAGAGAGGGTGAGTAGATTAGGATTATTTTCATTAGAAAGACGGAGGTTGAGGGGGAACCTCATTGAGGTCTACAAAATCATGAGAGGTATAGGCAGGGTGGATAGCAAGAAGTTTTTTCCCCCCCAGAGTGGGGGACTCAATTACTAGGGGTCACGAGTTCAAGGTGAGGGGAAAAGTTTAAGGGAGATATGCGTGGAAAGATCTTTACGCATAGGGTGGTGGGTGCCTGGAACGCATTGCCGGCGGAGGTGGTAGAGGCGGGCATGATAACGTCATTTAAGATGTATCTAGACAGATACATGAATGGGTAGGGAGCAGAGGGATACAGATCCTTAGAAAATAGGCAATAGTTTTAGATAGAGGATCTGGATCGGCGCAGGCTTCGAGGGCCGAAGGGCCTGTTCCTGTGCTGTAACTTTTCTTTGTTCTTTGTTCACGGTGGAAGACACCAGTGGGATTCCAGAGCTCCAGGTGAATCAAGGGGCAGAGGTGAGTGCAGTGGTCATCATTAAGGAGAAGGTTCTGGGGAAACTGAAAGGTCTGAAGGTGGATAAATCTCCTGGACCGGATGGACTATACCCCAGGGTTCTAAAAGAGATAGCTGACGAGATTGTGGAGGCATTGATGGTGATCTTTCAGGAATCATTGTAGCAAGTAACACCGCTGTCCATGAAGGGAGGGAGGCAGAAGAGAAGAAATTATAGGCCGGTTAGCCTGACTTCGGTCATTGGTAAGATTTTAGAGTCCATTATTAAAGATGAGATCGCGGAGTACTTGGAAGTGCATGAGAAAATATGACTGAGTCAGCACGGCTTCGTCAAGAGGAGGTCATGTCTGACAAATCTGTTAAGAGTTCTTTGAGCAGGTGACAAGGAACTTAAGACAAAGGAGAACCAGTGGATGTGATTTATTTAGATTTCCAGAAGGCCTTTGACAAGGTGCCGCATAGGAGACTGTTAAATAAGAGCCCATGGTTCAAAGGGTAAGATCCTGGCATGGATAGAGCATTGGCTGACTGGCAGAAGGCAGAGAATGGGAACAAAGGGGTCTTTCTCAGGATGACAGTAGGTGACTAATAATAATAATAATCTTTATTGTCACAAGTAGCCTTACATTAACACTGCAATGAAGTTACTATGAAAGGCCCCTAGTCGCCACATTCTGATGCCTGTTCGGGTACACAGAGGGAGAATTCAGAATGTCCAAATGACCTAACAGCACGTCTTTTTGGGGGACTTGTGGGAGGAAATCGGAGCACCCGGAGGAAACCCACGCAGACACAGGGAGAACATGCAGAATCCACACAGACAGTGACCCAAGCCGGGAATCAAACCTGGGTCCCTGGAGCTGTGAAACAACAGTGCTACCCACTGTGCTACCATGCTGTCCATACCCGTGCACATCCTAGTGGTGTGCCTCAGGGGTCTGTGGTAGGAGCAAAACTTTTCCCAATATACATTAATGATCTGGAAGAAGGAACTGAAGGCACTGTTGCTACGTTTGCAGATAATAAACATCTGTAAAGGGACAGGTAGTATTGAGGAAGCAGGTGGGCTGCTGAAGGACTTGGACAAGCTAGGAAAGTACTTGGACAGGCTAGGAAAGTGGGCAATGGCAGATGGAATACAATGTGGAAAAGTGAAAGGTTATGCACTTTGGAAGGAGGAATGGAGGCTTAGACTATTTCCTCAATGGGGAAATGCTTAGGAAATCAGAAGCACAAAGGAGTTCGGAGTCCTTGTTCAATATTCTCTTAAGGTTAACGTGCAGGTTCAGTCGGCAGTTAGCAAGGCAAATGCAATGTTAGAATTCATGTCGAGAAGGGCAGAATACAAGACCAGGGATGTACTTCTGAGGCTGTGGTCAGACCCCATTTGGAGTATTGTGAACAGTTTTGGGCCCCGTCTCAAAGGAAAGATGTGCTGGCCTTAGAAAGGGTCCAGAGGAGGTTCACAAGAATGATCCTTGGAATGAAGAGCTTGTTGTCTGAGGAACGGTTGAGCACTTGGGGTCTGTACTAGTTGGAGTTTAGAAGGATGAGGGGGACCTTATTGAAACTTTCAGGATATTGCGAGGCCTGGATAGTGGACGTGGCGAGGATATTTCCATTTGTAGGAAAAACTAGAACCAGAGGACACAATCTCAGACTAAAGGGACGATCCTTCAAAACAGAGGAGGAATTTCTTCAGACAAGTCCTGGAACAAGTTGGCGAATGGCCTTCACACTTTGTAGAAGCCCTCCTTATGAAGAGAGATTGAGCAGTTTAGGTTTATACTCTCTCAAGGTTGGAAGAATGAGAGATCTACTTGAGGTATAAAAGATTGAAAAGTATTGACAAAGTAGAGCAAATGTTTCCTCTTGTGGGATAACCGAGAACAAGAGGTCATAGTTTTAGGGTAGTGTAGCAGATTTAAAACAGAGGAGAAATTACTTCTCTCAAAGGGTCCTGAATCTGTGGAATTCACTACCCCAAAGTGAGATGGATGCGGAGACATTGAGTAAATTTAAGTAGATCGATTTGCTTTTAATTAAAGTTTTTCATTTTATACAATACAAAGTAAACAAATCTGTGTGGATCAGGTCCCATTTACAAAAGCTCAATATAGGAAATAAGCCCCCACCCACCTCCTTTTTTTTGTTATTTTGAAATATTTACAAACAGTGATTGTCATGTATTTATATACGTATAGTTCTCCCCACACCCGATTGGACCTTCTGCCAATTCTCCCCCCACCATCCCCCCCCCTAAATGTTTTAGGTGTTCTTTTGGGGTCTTGTTCTATTTCATTTTATTTGCTTGGGCCCACCCCGGCCGGGCTCCATGTCCCATAGCTGACTCGGTTGGTCTGCCGGTTAGTATGGACTTTTCTTCCCGGGGGGGTGGGGGGGGGGGGGGGGGGGGGGGCTGATGCCCTTCCCCATACCGGACCATTCGGCCTTGGCCAGCCCCCATTTTGACTTGGGGCCCTTCGGCCCTGCCAGAGGGCGCTGTCTTTTTGACTTTGCTCTTGGCCCTCCCCGTTGTCTATTCAGGCTGTTCCCAACCCCCTCTCTCCCTGCAATCCGGAGGTTCAATCGGGTGTGGGGAGAACTATACGTATATAAATACATGACAATCACCGTTTGTAAATATTTCAAAATAACAAAAAAAATAACAAAATAACAAACCTCTCCCTCCCTCTTGCTGTTCACTGGTGTCTTGTTGGCCCCTCCCCTCACTCTATTGGCTTCAAACAAGTCGTGGAACAAGTTGGTGAATAGCCTCCACACTTTGTAGAAGTGTGACCCTCTTGACCCTTGGATAGAAAATTTGATTCTCCAGGTGTAGATATTCCAACAGGTCTGCCAGCCAGCCTGCAGCTTTGGGTGGTGCTGCTGCTCGCCAGCCGAGCAGGATTCTTCGGTGGGCGATCAAGGAAGCAAAGGCAAGGGCGTTAGCCCCCTTCCCCATAAATAGTTCTGGCTGGTCTGATACCCCGAAGACTGCCACTTTCAGGCTTGGCTTCACTCTCACCCCCAAAACATTAGACATTGCTTCAAAGGCAGTCCAGTACCCAACAAGTCTGGGGCATGCCCAGAATATGAGTGTGGTTGGCCGGGTCTCCCTGGCCCTATTCATATTTGTCCTCCACTTCCGAGAAGAACCTGCTCATTCGGGTTCTTGTTCGGTGCTTCTGTGCACCACTTTCAATTGCATGAAGCTTAGCTTTTCACAAGTGGCGGTGACGTTGGCCCTACTTAGTGCTTCACTCCAGAGTCCCCACCCTATTTCTATCACTTGTTCTTCCTCCCACATTTCCCATATTTCATCCAGTGGGGAGTGTGCCATTTCTTATAGAGGGCCCCATAGTTCCCCCCCTCTCAGACGCGTCCAGTACTTCCTCCAACATTGAGTGTCTCAGGGTCCATGGGTATGTTGTCGTATCCTTGCGGAAGTTCTTTACCTGTAGGTGCCGCAGTTCATTCCTGATGGGTAGTTGCAGTTTTTCTGTCAGTTCCTCTAAGGTCGCTAGTCTGTCCTCTACGTAGAAGTCCCGAACAGTCAGCATCCCCCCCATCCTGACGCCACCTCTTAAAAGGTAGTGTCTAGCATGGCTGGCACGAACCTGAGGTTGCGCTAGATGGAGGCCAATTCAGTTAGGCCAAAGTGCTGTCTCATTTGGCGGTACTGGACCTGGTATTGGGGAATGAGCCCGGCCAGGTGGTAGATGTTTCAGTAGGGGAGCATATCGGGAACAGTGACCACAATTCAGTAAGTTTGAAAGTACTGGTGGACAAGGATAAGAGTGGTACTAGGATGAATGTGCTAAATTGGGAGAAGGCTAATTATAACAATATTAGGCGGGAACTGAAGAACATAGATTGGGGGCGAATGTTTGAGGGCAAATCAACATCTGACATGTGGGAGGCTTTCAAGTGTCAGTTGAAAGGAATTCAGGATCGGCATGTTCCTGTGAGGAAGAAGGATAAATACGGCAATTTTCGGGAACCTTGGATAACGAGAGATATTGTAGGCCTCGTCAAAAAAAAAGAGGCATTTGTCAGGGCTAAGAGGCTGGGAACAGACGAAGCCTGTGTGGAATATAAGGAAAGTAGGAAGCAACTTAAGCAAGGAGTCAGGAGGGCTAGAAGGGGTCACGAAAAGTCAATGGCAAATCGGGTTAAGGAAAATCCCAAGGCTTTTTACACGTACATAAAAAGCAAGAGGGTAGCCAGGGAAAGGGTTGGCCCACTGAAGGATAGGCAAGGGAATCTATGTGTGGAGCCAGAGGAAATGGGCGAGGTACTAAATGAATACTTTGCATCAGTATTCACCAAAGAGAAGAAATTGGTCGATGTTGAGTCTGGAGAAGGGTGTGTAGATAGCCTGGGTCACATTGAGATCCAAAAAGACGAGGTGTTGGGTGTCTTAAAAAATATTACGGTAGATAAGTCCCCAGGGCCTGATGGGATCTACCCCAGAATACTGAAGGAGGCTGGAGAGGAAATTGCTGAGGCCTTGACAGAAATCTTTGGATCCTCGCTGTCTTCAGGTGATGTCCCGGAGGACTGGAGAATAGCCAATGTTGTTCCTCTGTTTAAGAAGGGTAGCAAGGATAATCCAGGGAACTACAGGCCGGTGAGCCTTATTTCAGTGGTAGAGAAATTACTGGAGAGAATTCTTCGAGACAGGGTCTACTCCCATTTGGAAGCAAATGGACGTATTAGTGAGAGGCAGCATGGTTTTGTGAAGGGGAGGTCATGTCTCACTAACTTGATAGAGTTTTTCGAGGAGACTAGTACAGAAGGTGAAGTCACACGGGATCAGGGGTGAGCTGGCAAGGTGGATACAGAACTGGCTAGGTTATAGAAGGCAGAGAGTATCAATGGAAGGATGCTTTTCTAATTGGAGGGCTGTGACCAGTGGTGTTTCACAGGGATCAGTGCTGGGACCTTTGCTGTTTGTAGTATATATAAATGATTTGGAGGAAAATGTAACTGGTCTGATTAGTAAGTTTGCAGACGACACAAAGGTTGGTGGAATTGAGGATAGCGATGAGGACTGTCAGAGGATACAGCAGGATTTAGATTGTTTGGAGACTTGGGCGGAGAGATGGCAGATGGAGTTTAATCCGGACAAATGTGAGGTAATGCATTTTGGAAGGTCTAATGCAGGTAGGGAATATACAGTGAATGGTAGAAGCCTCAAGAGTATTGAAAGTCAAAGAGATCTAGGAGTACAGGTCCACAGGTCACTGAAAGGGGCAACACAGGTGGAGAAAGTAGTCAAGAAGGCCTATGGCCTGCTTGCCTTCATTGGCCGGGGCATTGAGTATAAGAATTGGCAAGTCATGTTGCAGCTGGATAGAACCTTAGTTAGGTCGCCACACTACCAGAAGGATGTGGAGGCTTTCGAGAGGGTGCAGAAGAGATTTACCAGAATGTTGCCTGGTATGGAGGGCATTAGCTATGAGGAGCGGTTGAATAAACTCGGTTTGTTCTCACTGGAACGAAGGAGGTTGAGGGGCAACCTGATAGAGGTCTACAAAATTATGAGGGGCATAGACAGAGTGGATAGTCAGAGGCTTTTCCCCAGGGTAGAGGAGTCAATTACTAGGGGGCATAGGTTTAAGGTGAGAGGGGCAAGGTTTAGAGTAGATGTACAAGGCAAGTTTTTTTTTTTACACAGAGGGTAGTGGGTGCCTGGAACTCGCTACCGGAGGAGGTGGTGGAAGCAGGGACGATAGTGACATTTAAGGGGCATCTTGACAAATACATGAATAGGATGGGAATAGAGGGATACGGACCCAGGAAGTGTAGAAGATTGTAGTTTAGTCGGGCAGCATGGTCGGCACGGGCGTGGAGGGCCTGTTCCTGTGCTGTACATTTCTTTGTTCTTTATTGTTCTTGATTCGAGATTCAGTGTGTGGCTACCACCACTCGGCTTGTTGAGTAATTGGCTGGCAGGAATGAGAGGGCTTGAAAGATCGTCCCTGTACAGCTTTCCTCCATCCTCACCCATTCCATTTCCGGTTCTTTCACCCATCCCCTCATCTTTCTGCAGTGGCTGCCTAGGGATAGTATTATAGGTTTGGGAGGGCAAGGCCCCCCCACCAGGTTTCTTTTTCTTTGTAGGATCTTTTTGTGGTCTCTTCTCTGCCCCTCCCCCTTTTGGGTTCACAGGGAAGACATCATTCTTGTCAGGTTGAGCTTGTAGCCTGAGAAGGCTCCAAACTCTCTCAGGAACTTCACAATCCCTTCCATGCTGCTTTGCGGGTCTGATATGTAAAGGAGCAGGTCATCCGCATAGAGTGAGACTCTGTACTCTGTTCTCTCTTCGGATTCCTATCCAGTTTTTCGCTGCTCTGAGGACGATCACCAACAGCTTGATTGCCAGGGAGAATAGGAGCGGGGCAGCGGGCATCCCTGCCTTGCCCCTGTACAGCTGGAAGTATTCAGAGCTGATGGTGTTGGGTCTGTACACTCGGCGTGGGGGCGTTGGACAGGAGTTTCACCCAAGAAGTGTCGGGAGAAACCTGCTACAGGGGCAGAGGGGGCAGGTTGGCATTGCCGAACCTGCTTCATTATTATTGGGCGCCGAATGTGGATAAGATGCGGCAATGGTGGGAAGGAGAAAGGGTAGAGTGGGTTAGGATGGAGGAGGAATTTTGTAAGGGGTCCAATTTGAGGGCTACGGTGACGGCAGCGTTGCCAATGCCTCCGAGTAGGTATTCACGGAGCCCAGTGATGCAGTCCATGGTGAAGATATGGGATCAGTTGAGGAGGCATTTTAGGGTGGAAGAGACATCACTGTGCGAGAATCATGGGTTTGAGCCGGGGGGGGGGGCTGGCCAAGGGGAGGGATCTGTATTTGGAGGAAGGGTTCGCCAGTCTGGAGAAGCTAAGGGAGAGGGTATGACTGCACTGAGTGCTGCCTTGGCTGAGTGAGAGTGCTTCTTGGAGTTGGGTGAAAACTGGGATTTAGGTGGAACTGGGAGGAGAAACTGGCAGCTGATGCTACAAGGGAGAAGTGACTGGTAAGTCTCCAGGGGGAGAGTCAGAGAGAGAAGATCCAGGAGCAGCCAGGAATCGTGGGAGCAGCTGTCAGAGGGCGGAGCCTAGCGTCCAGTTCACCAGAGTACATTCTGAGCTGGATTGTGTAAGGAGCAAAGCGGAGACAAGCGGTTGGACCAATGGCATCTTGGAACGGTAAGCGGCTAAACAGTGAATCTGAGGTTTTGACTGGGGGGGGGGGGGGGGAAAACTGAAGAGTGACATCACATGCTGTGATTTGATTGGCCAAGAGGGGACCTGCTAAATTTGAATCTAAGTAGTGGTGATTGGTAAGTAGTCTTTCTTTTCTTTTCATCCATCTATATATTTTTTTTTGCATTGTAGTTGTATAAGTTAACCTAAGGGTTAAGAAATGGCAGGAGATCCCAGACCTGTGCCATGGTCCTTGTGTGCGATGTGGGAGTTCAGGGACACGTCCACTGTCCCTGACTCCTTCATGTGGAAGAAGTGTGTCCAGCTGCAGCTCCTGTTAGACCGCTTGACGACTTTGGAGCTGCGGATGGACTCACTTTGGAGCATCCACGATGCTGAGGAAGTCGTGGATAGTACGTTTAGCGAATTGGTCACACCGCAGACAAATAGTACTGAGGGAGATAGGGAATGGGTGACCAACAGGCAGAGGAAGAGTAGAAAGGCAGTGCAGTGGTCCCCTGCGGTCATCTCCCTCCAAAACAGGTATGCCGTTTTGGATACTGTTGGGGGAGATGTCTCACCAGGGGAAGACAGCAGTTGCCAGGTTCATGGCACCTTGACTGGCTCTGCTGCACAGGAGGGCAGGAAAAAGAATGGTAAAGCTGTAGCGATAGGGGATTTGATTGCAAGGGAAGTAGACAGGCGTTCCTGCAGACACAAACGAGACTCCAAGAAGATATTTTTCCTTCCGGTGCAAGGGTGCTGGATGTCTCAGAGCGGTTGCAGGTCATTCTAAAGGGGAGGGTGAACAGCCAGCTGTCGTGGTGCATATAGGGACCAGCTATATAGGTAAAAAAAAACGGGATGAGGTCCGACATGCTGAATTTAGGAAGTTAGGAGCTAAACTAAAAAGTAGGACCTCAAAGGTAGTAATCTCGGGATTGCCACGTGCTGGTCAGAGTAGGTATGGCAGGATAGACAGGATGAATGCGTGGCTTGAGAGATGGTGCAGGAGGGAGGGATTCAGATTTTTGGGACACTGGAACCAGTTCTGGGAGAGGTGGGACTATTACAAATCGGACGGTCTATTACTGGGCAGGACTGGAACCAATGTCCGAGGGGGGCTGTTTGCTAGCGCTGTTGGGGAGGATTTAAACTAATGCGGCAGGGGGATGGGAACCAATGCAGGGTGTCAGCGGGTAGTAAAGAGAGGATAGAAACAAAAGTCAGTAAGGACAAAAGTGGAAGGCAGAGAAAGATTGAACTGCATTTATTTCAATGCAAGAGGCCTAACGGGCAAGGCAGATGAACTCAGGGCATGGATAGGTACATGGGACTGGGATATTATAGTTATTACTGAAACAAAGCTAAAATGAGGGCAGGGCTGGTAGCTCAATGTTCCGGAGTACAGATGCTCCAGGAAAGATAGACCAGGAAGTAGTTTTTGATTAGGGCAGTACAGAGAGAGGATATATCCAAGGATTCGCCCACTGAATCTATACGAGTAGAACTGAAAAATAAGAAGGCTGAGATCACATTTGATAGACCGTACTACAGGCCCCCAAATAGCCAGCGGGAAATCGAGAAGCAAATATGCAAGGCAATTACAGATAACTGCCAGAAAAATAGGGTGGTAATAGTGGGGGAATTTAACTTCCCCAACATTAACTGGGACAGACATAGCACTGGGGGTTTGGATGAAGAGAAATTTGTCGAGTGTATTCAGGAAGAATTCCTTTCAATATGTGGATGGCCCGACTAGAGAGGGGGCAAAACTTGACCTCCTTTGGAGAATAAGGAAGGGCAGATGACAGACGTGTTAGTGAAGGATCACTTTGGGACCAGTGACCATAATTCTATTCGTTTTAAGATAGCTATGAAGAATGATAGTTCTGGGCCAAAAGTTGAAATTCTAAATTGGGGAAAGGGCAATTTTGATGGTATTAGGGGGAACTTTCAAAAGTTGATTGGGGAAATCTGTTGGCAGGCAAAGGGACAGTGGTAAGTGGGAGGCTTTCAAAAGTGTGTTAACCAGGGTTCAGGGTAAGCGCATTCCTCTTAGAGTGCAGGGTAAGGTAGGGAACCCTGGATGACTCGGGATAATTGTTGATGAGGGTAATGCTGTTGCTGTGGTGTACATAGACTTTCAAAAGTCATTTGTTACAGTGCTACACAAATCTTGAACAAAGCTATAGCTCATGAAATAAAAGGGACAGTAGCAATGTGGACACAAAATTAAGTGAATAATAGGAATCAACGTTAATGGTCAATGGAGGAATGTTTGTCGTGATGATTCCCAGGGGTTGATATATATCCCAGGGGGGTCAGGGAGTATGGGGAGAATGCAGGAGAACGTGATGAGAAACATACCAGCCATGATTGAATGCCGGAGCAGACCCGACGGGCTGAATGGCCTAATTCTGTTCCTCTGACTTATTGTCTTATGCTATTGGAACTCTTGCTTTCCTGATTATACATTAATGATCTAGGTTGGATGTTCCGGAGATAATTTCAAAGTTTGTGGATGGTACAAAACTTGGAACCATTGTAAACTGTGAGGTGGACTGTGTACAACTTCAATTGACAGACGCACATTGGTGGTATGAGAGCAGTTAATAAAGCATAGAGTATTCTGGACTTTAATAGGGGCATAGAGTACAAGAGCAAGGAGGTTAGGCTGAACTTATACAAGAGTCAGACTTCAGCTGAAATATTGTGTTCAGTCCTGGCCGCCACACTGTGAACACATTGGAGAATGAAAAAGAGGTTTTAAAAAATGGTTCCAGGGATGAATAACTTCAGTTATGAGGGTAGATTAGAACGATTGGGACTCTTTTCCTTGGAGGGAAGGCTGAGAGGGGATTTGATAGATTTGTTCAAAATCATGAAAGGGCTAGACAGAGTAGATAGGAAAAACTGTTCCCACTCGTAAAAGGATCAAGAACGAGAGGATATAGATTTAAAGTAATTTGCAAAAGAAGCAAACACGAAGAAACTTTTCTCTATCAATAGGACCTCACACTCCCCGAATCGATCTCTCCCTCCCTCGCACACTCACTCCCTTCCTCCCTCATATCCCACATACCCTCCCTCCTTCCCTCGTACCCCACTCTTCCTCCTTTCCCACATTCTCCCTCCCTCCTTCCCTCGTACCCCACACTCACCCTCCTTCCCTCATACCGGCACACCCTCCCTCCTTCCCTCGTACCCCACACACCATCCCTCCCACGTACCTCATTCTCTCTGGTACCTCTTTCCATACCTCATTCTGTGTGTCCCCTCCGACCTTTTCCCGCTCCCTCTTAACACTCTCTCTCCCCTCTCTGATCTCACTCTCTTAGCCCTCCCTCCGATCTCGCTCTCACCCCTCCGACTGACCTCACTGTCACCCCCCCTCCCTACAACCTGTCACCTCTCCTCGCTCCTACCTCACTCTCCCCCTCCCTCCGACCCTCACCTCTCTTCCCCCCTCCCTCCGACCTCACCTTCCCTCAGACCTGTCTCTACCCCCTCCCTGCGACGTCTCTATCGCCCTCCCTACCTCACTCTCTCGACCTCTCTCTCACCTTCCTCCGACCTGTCTCTCGCTCCCTGATTCCGACCTCAGTCACTCTCCCCCCTCCCTCTCTCCCCGCTCCCCCCTCTCCCCTCTCCCCCTCCCCCCCCTCCCACTCCCCCCCCCTCCCACTCCCCCCCCCTCCCACACCCCCCCCTCCCACTCTCCCCCCTCCCACTCTCCCCCCCCCTCCCACACTCTCCCCCCCCCTCCACACTCTCCCCCCCTCCCCCCCCCCCTCCCACTCCCCCCCCCCTCCCACTCCCCCCCTCCCACTCCCCCCCCCTCCCACTCCCCCCCTCCCACTCCCCCCTCCCACTCCCCCCCTCCCACTCCCACTCCCCCCCCTCCCACTCTCCCCCCCTCCCACTCCCCCCCTTCACCCCACTCACTCTCCCTCCCTTCACCCCACTCACTCTCCCTCCACCCCACTCACTCTCCCTCCCTTCACCCCACTCACTCTCCCTCCCTTCACCCCACTCACTCTCCCTCCCCCCCCTCCCACTCACTCTCCCTCCCCCCCCCCCACTCACTCTCCCTCCCTTCACCCCACTCACTCTCCCTCCACCCCACTCACTCTCCCTCCCTTCACCCCACTCACTCTCCCTCCCTTCACCCCACTCACTCTCCCTCCCCCCCCTCCCACTCACTCTCCTTCCCCCCCCCACTCACTCTCCCTCCCCCCCTCCCACTCACTCTCCCTCCCCCCCCTCCCACTCACTCTCCCCCCCTCCCACTCACTCTCCCTCCCCCCCTCCCACTCACTCACTCTCCCTCCCCCCCCCCTCCCACTCACTCACTCTCTCCCCCCTCCCACTCACTCACTCTCTCCCCCCTCCCACTCACTCACTCCCCCCCCTCCCACTCACTCACTCTCTCCCCCCTCCCACTCACTCACTCTCTCCCCCCTCCCACTCACTCACTCTCTCCCCCCTCCCACTCACTCACTCTCTCCCCCCTCCCACTCACTCACTCTCTCCCCCCTCCCACTCACTCACTCTCTCCCCCCTCCCACACACTCACTCTCTCCCCCCCTCCCACTCACTCACTCTCTCCCCCCTCCCACTCACTCACTCTCTCCCCCCCCACTCACTCACTCTCTCCCCCCTCCACTCACTCACTCTCTCCCCCTACCCCTCCCTCCCCCCGTCTCCCTCCCACCCCCCTCTCTCCCTCACCCACCCCCCTCTCTCCCTCACCCACCCCCCTCTCTCCCTCACCCACCCCCTCTCTCCCTCACCCACCCCCCTCTCTCCCTCACCCACCCCCCTCTCTCCCTCACCCACCCCCCTCTCTCCCTCACCCACCCCCCTCTCTCCCTCACCCACCCCCCTCTCTCCCTCACCCACCCCCCTCTCTCCCTCACCCACCCCCCCTCTCTCCCTCACCCACCCCCCCTCTCCCTCACCCACCCCCCCCTCTCCTCCCTCACCCACCCTCCCCTCTCCCCTCACCCACCCCCCCCTCTCTCCCTCACCCACCCCCCCTCTCTCCCTCACCCACCCCCCCTCTCCCCCTCACCCACCCCCCCTCTCTCCCTCACCCACCCCCCTCTCTCCTCACCCACCCCCCTCTCTCCCTCACCCACCCCCCTCTCTCCCTCACCCACCCCCCTCTCTCCCTCACCCACCCCCCTCTCTCCCTCACCCACCCCCCTCTCCCCCTCACCCATCCCCTCTCTCCCTCACCCACCCCCCTCTCTCCCTCACCCACCCCCCTCTCTCCCTCACCCACCCCCCTCTCCCTCACCCACCCCCCTCTCTCCCTCACCCACCCCCCTCTCTCCCTCACCCACCCCCCCTTTCCCTCACCACACACCCCTTTCACTCACACCCCCCTTCACTCCCTCACACCCCCCTCTACTCCCCCACATCCCCCCTCTCCCTCCCTCACCCCCCTCCCTCCCTCACCCCCCCCTCCCTCACCTCCCCCCCCTCTCCCTCCCCCCCCTCTCCCTCCCTCACCCCCCCTCTCCTCCCTCACACCCCCCTCTCCCTCCCTCACACCCCCCCTCTCCCTCCCTCACACCCCCCCTCTCTCTCCCTCACCTCCCTCTCCCTCCCTCACCCCCCCTCTCCCTCCTTCACCCCCCCTCTCCCTCCCTCACCCCCCTCCTCTCCCTCCCTCACCCCCCTCCTCTCCCTCCCTCACCCCCCTCTCCCTCCCTCAACCCCCTCTCCCTCCTCAACCCCCTCTCCCTCCCTCAACCCCCTCTCCCTCCCTCAACCCCCTCTCCCTCCCTCAACCCCCTCTCCCTCCCTCAACCCCCTCTCCCTCCCTCAACCCCCTCTCCCTCCCTCAACCCCCTCTCCCTCCCTCAACCCCCTCTCCCTCCCTCAACCCCCTCTCCCTCCCTCAACCCCCTCTCCCTCCCTCAACCCCCTCTCCCTCCCTCAACCCCCTCTCCCTCCCTCAACCCCCTCTCCCTCCCTCAACCCCCTCTCCCTCCCTCAACCCCCTCTCCCTCCCTCAACCCCCTCTCCCTCCCTCAACCCCCTCTCCCTCCCTCAACCCCCTCTCCCTCCCTCAACCCCCTCTCCCTCCCTCAACCCCCTCTCCCTCCCTCAACCCCCTCTCCCTCCCTCAACCCCCTCTCCCTCCCTCAACCCCCTCTCCCTCCCTCAACCCCCTCTCCCTTCCCTCAACCCCCCCTCTCCCTCCCTCAACCCCCCCTCTCCCTCCCACCACCACCCCCACACCCCCCTCTCTCCCTCCCAACCCCCCTCTCTCCCTCAACCCCCTCTCCCTCCCTCAACCCCCCCTCTCCCTCCCACCACCACCCCCACACCCCCCTCTCTCCCTCCCAACCCCCCTCTCTCCCACCCACTCCTCTCTCCCTCCCTCACAACCCCCTGCTCGCTTTCCCTCACACCCCCCTTCTCGCTTTCCCTCACACCCCCCTTCTCTCTCTCTCCCTCACAGCCCCCTCTCTCCCTCCCTCACACCCACCTTCTCTCTCCCTCCCTCACAGCCCCCTCTCTCCCTCACAACCCCCTCTCCCTCCCTCACAACCCCCTCTCTCCCTCCCTCACAACCCCCTCTCTCCCTCCCTCACAACCCCCTCTCTCCCTCCCTCACAACCCCCTCTCTCCCTCCCACCACCCCCCCCCCCACACCCACCTCTCTCCCTCCCATCCCCCTCTCCCACCCACTCCTCTCTCCCTCCCTCACACCCCCTCTCCCTCACAACCCCCTTCTCGCTTTCCCTCACACCCCCTTCTCGCTTTCCCTCACACCCCCCTTCTCGCTTTCCCTCACACCCCCCTTCTCGCTTTCCCTCACACCCCCCTTCTCTCTCCCTCCCTCACACCCCTCTCTCCCTCCCTCACACCCCCCTCTCTCCCTCCCTCACACCCCCTCTCTCCCTCCCTCACACCCCCCTCTCTCCCTCCCTCACACCCCCCTCTCTCCCTCCCTCACACCCCCCTCTCTCCCTCACACCCCTCTCCCTCCCTCAACCCCCTCTCTCCCTCCCACCCCCCCCTCTCCTCTCTCCCTCCCACCCCCTCATCGCTTTCCCTCACACCCCCTTTCTCACTTTCCCTCACACACCCCCTTCTCTCTCCCTCCCTCACACCCCCCTCTCTCCCTCCCTCCCTCACACCCCCCTCTCTCCCTCCCTCCCTCACACCCCCCTCTCCCCTCCCTCACCCCCCTCTCTCCCTCCCTCACACCCCCCTCTCTCCCTCCCTCACACCCCCCTCTCTCCCTCCCTCACACCCCCCTCTCTCCCTCCCATCCCCCTCTCCTCTCTCCCTCCCTCACACCCCCTCTCCCTCACAACCCCCTTCTCGCTTTCCCTCACACCCCTTCTCGCTTTCCCTCACACCCCCCTCTCTCCTCCCTCGCACCCCCCTCTCTCCCTCCCTCGCACCCCCCTCTCTCCCTCCCTCGCACCCCCCTCTCTCCCTCCCTCGCACCCCCCTCTCTCCCTCCCTCGCACCCCCCTCTCTCCCTCCCTCGCACCCCCCTCTCTCCCTCCCTCGCACCCCCCTCTCTCCCTCCCTCGCACCCCCCTCTCTCCCTCCCTCGCACCCCCCTCTCCCTCCCTCGCACCCCCCACTCTCCCTCCCTCGCACCCCCCTCTCCCTCCCTCGCACCCCCCTCTCTCCCTCCCTCGCACCCCCCTCTCTCCCTCCCTCGCACCCCCCTCTCTCCCTCCCTCGCACCCCCCCCTCTCCCTCCCTCGCACCCCCCTCTCTCCCTCCCACACCCCTCTCTCCCTCCCTCGCACCCCCCTCTCTCCCTCCCTCACACCCCTCTCTCCCTCCCTCACACCCTCCTCTCTCCCTCCCTCACACCCCCCTCTCTCCCTCCCTCACACCCCCCTCTCTCCCTCCCTCACACCCCCCTCTCTCCCTCCCTCACACCCCCCTCTCTCCCTCACATCCCTCTCCATCCCTCAACCCCCTCTCTCCCTCCCACCCCCCCCCCACACACCCCCTCTCCCTCCCATCCCCCCTCTCCTCTCTCCCTCCCTCACACCCCCTCTCCCTCACACCCCCTTCTCGCTTTCCCTCACACCCCCTTTCTCACTTTCCCTCACCCCCCCTTCTCTCTCCCTCCCTCACACCCCCCTCTCCCTCCCTCACACCCCCCTCTCTCCCTCCCTCACACCCCCCTCTCTCCTCCCTCACAACCCCCACACCCCCCTCTCTCCCTCCCATCCCCCCTCTCCTCTCTCCCTCCCTCACACCCCCTCTCCCTCACAACCCCCTTCTCGCTTTCCCTCACACCCCCTCTCTCCCTCCCTCGCACCCCCCCTCTCCCTCCCTCGCACCCCCCTCTCTCCCTCCCTCGCACCCCCCTCTCTCCCTCCCTCGCACCCCCCCTCTCCCTCCCTCGCACCCCCCCTCTCCCTCCCTCGCACCCCCCCTCTCCCTCCCTCGCACCCCCCTCTCCTCCCTCCCTCGCACCCCCCTCTCTCCCTCCCTCGCACCCCCCTCTCTCCCTCCCTCGCACCCCCCTCTCTCCCTCCCTCGCACCCCCCTCTCTCCCTCCCTCGCACCCCCCTCTCTCCTCCCTCGCACCCCCCTCTCTCCCTCCCTCGCACCCCCCTCTCTCCCTCCCTCGCACCCCCCTCTCTCCCTCCCTCTCTCGCACCCCCCTCTCTCCCTCCCTCGCACCCCCCTCTCTCCCTCCCTCGCACCCCCCTCTCTCCCTCCCTCGCACCCCCCTCTCTCCCTCCCTCGCACCCCTCTCTCACACCCCTCTCCCTCCCTCACACCCCCCTCCCTCCCTCACACCCCCCTCCCTCCCTCACACCCCCTCCCCCCCTCACCCCCCTCCCCTCACCCCCCTCCCACACCCCTCTCCCTCCCACACCCCTCTCCCTCCCACACCCCTCTCCCTCCCTCACCCCTCTCCCTCCCTCACACCCCCCCTTCTCCCTCCCTCACACCCCCCTCCTTCTCCCTCCCTCACACACCCCCCCCTTCTCCCTCCCTCACACACCCCCCCTTCTCCCTCCCTCACACACCCCCCCTTCTCCCTCCTTCACACACCCCCCCTTCTCCCTCACCCCCCCTCTCTCTCTTTCCCTCACCCCCCCTCTCTCTCTTTCCCTCACCCCCCCTCTCTCTCTTTCCCTCACCCCCGCCCCCCCCTCTCTTTCCCTCACCCCCCCTCTCTCTCTTTCCCTCACCCCCGCCCCCCCCTCTCTCTTTCCCTCACCCCCACCCCCCCCCCTCTTTCCCTCACCTCCGCCCCCCCCTCTCTCTTTCCCTCACCCCCGCCCCCCCCTCTCTCTCTTTCCCTCACCCCCGCCCCCCCCTCTCTCTCTTTCCCTCACCCCCGCCCCCCCCCTCTTTCCCTCACCCCCGCCCCCCCCCTCTTTCCCTCACCCCCGTCCCCCCCCCTCTCTCTCTTTCCCTCACCCCCGTCCCCCCCCTCTCTCTCTCTTTCCCGCACCCCCGCCCCCCCCTCTCTATTTCCCTCACCCCCCTCTCTCTCTTTCCCTCACCCCCGCCCCCCCTCTCTCTTTCCCTCACCCCCCCCTCTCTCTTCCCTCACCCCCGCCCCCCCCCTCTCTCTTTCCCTCACCCCCGCCCCCCCTCTCTCTCTCTTTCCCTCACCCCCCCTCTCTCTCTTTCCCTCACCCCCGCCCCCCCCTCTCTCTCTTTCCCTCACCCCCCGCCCCCCCCTCTCTCTTTCCCTCACCCCCGCCCCCCCCCTCTCTCTTTCCCTCACCCCCGCCCCCCCCCTCTCTTTCCCTCACCCCCGCCCCCCCCCTCTCTCTTTCCCTCACCCCCGCCCCCCCTCTCTCTCTTTCCCTCACCCCCGCCCCCCCCCTCTCTCTCTTTCCCTCGCCCCCCCCTCTCTTTCCCTCGCCCCCCCCTCTTTCCCTCGCCCCCCCTCTCTCTTTCCCTCGCCCCCCCCCTCTCTCTTTCCCTCGCCCCCCCCCTCTCTCTTTCCCTCGCCCCCCCTCTCTCTCTTTCCCTCGCCCCCACCCCGCCCCCCCCCCTCTCTCTTTCCCTCACCCCCACCCCGCCCCCCCTCTCTCTCTTTCCCTCACCCCGCCCCCCCTCTCTCTTTCCCTCACCCCGCCCCCCCCCTCTCTCTCTTTCCCTCGCCCCCACC